>NW_026988580.1:0-217901 GCF_030222135.1 Aotus nancymaae | reverse complement strand
A
Organism: Aotus nancymaae; assembly: GCF_030222135.1. Lineage (NCBI taxonomy): Eukaryota > Metazoa > Chordata > Mammalia > Primates > Aotidae > Aotus > Aotus nancymaae. The sequence goes on along the minus strand of NW_026988580.1, from coordinate 217,900 downwards.
ATGTGTTCACTCAACTTCCAGAGTTAGACCCGTGTGTGGATTCAGCAGTCCTGCAAACACTTTCTGTGCAGAGTCTCTAAACAGGCGTTTTCAGCCCAATAGCGGCATATGGTAGAAAGAGCAGTAAACACAGGGAAATATCTGCTTCTAAATCCAAAATGCAGCTATCTAACAGAACGGTTGTCAATGTGTGCACTCAACTTCCAGAGTAAACGTGTGTTGTTTCAGCAGTCTGCAAACACTTTCTGTGCAGAGTCTCAAAACAGGCGTTTTCAGTGCAATACCGGCATATGGAAGAAACAGCAGTAAGCACAGGGAAATATCTGCTTCTAAATGCAAAACGCAGCTATCTAACAGAACGGTTGCCAATGTGTGCACTCAACTTCCAGAGGTAAACCCGTGTGTGGATTCAGCAGTCTGCAAACACTTTCTGTGCAGAGTCTCAAAACAGGCGTTTTCAGCCCAATACCGGCATATGGAAGAAACAGCAGTAAGCACATGGAAATATCTGCTTCTAAATCCAGAACGCAGGTTTCTAACAGAACGCCTGTCAATGTGTGCACTCAACTTCCAGAGTTAAACCCGTGTGTGGATTCATGAGTCTGTTAACACTTTCTGTGCAGAGTCCGAAAACAGGCCTTTTTAGCCCAATACCGGCATATGGGAGAAACAGCAGTCAGCACAGGGAAATATCTGCTTTTAAATCCAAAACGCAGTTATTTAACAGAACGGTTGCCAATGTGTGCACTCAACTTCCAGAGTTAAACCCGTGTGAGGATGCAACAGTCTGCAAACACTTTCTTTGCAGAGTCTCAAAACAGGCGTTTTCAGCCCAATACCGGCATATTGAAAAAACAGCAGTAAGCACAGGGAAATATCTGCTTCTAATTCCAAAATACAGCTATCTAACAGAACGGTTGTCAATGTGTGCACTCAACTTCCAGAGTTAAAACCCGTGTGTGGATTCAGCAGTCTGCAAACACTTTCTGTGCAGAATCTCTAAACAGGCGTTTTCAGCCCAATACCGGCATATGGAAGAAACAGCAGTAAACACAGGGAAATATCTGCTTCTAAATCAAAAACGCAGCTATCTAACAGAACGGTTGTCAATGTGTGCACTCAACTTCCAGAGTTAAACCCGTGTGTGGATTCAGCAGTCTGCAAACACTTTCTGTGCAGAGTCTCAAAATAGGCGTTTTCAGCCCAATACCGGCATATGGAAGAAACAGCAGTAAGCACATGGAAATATCTGCTTCTAAATCCAGAACGCAGCTTTCTAACAGAACGCTTGTCAATGTGTGCACTCAACTTCCAGAGTTAAACCCGTGTGTGGATTCATGAGTCTGTTAACACTTTCTGTGCAGAGTCCGAATACAGGCGTTTTTAGCCCAATACCGGCATATGGGAGAAACAGCAGTCAGCACAGGGAAATATCTGCTTTTAAATCCAAAACGCAGTTATCTAACAGAACGGTTGCCAATGTGTGCACTCAACTTCCAGAGTTAAACCCGTGTGAGGATGCAACAGTCTGCAAACACTTTCTGTGCAGAGTCTCAAAACAGGCGTTTACAGCCCAATACCGGCATATTGAAAAAACAGCAGTAAGCACAGGGAAATATCTGCTTCTAATTCCAAAATACAGCTATCTAACAGAACGGTTGTCAATGTGTGCACTCAACTTCCAGAGTTAAACCCGTGTGTGGATTCAGCAGTCTGCAAACACTTTCTGTGCAGAGTCTCTAAACAGTCGTTTTCAGCCCAATACCGGCATATGGAAGAAACAGCAGTAAACACAGGGAAATATCTGCTTCTAAATCCAAAACGCAGCTATCTAACAGAACTTTTGTCAATGTGTGCACTCAACTTCCAGAATTAAACCCGTGTGTGGATTCAGCAGTCTGCAAACCCTTTCTGTGCAGAGTCTCAAAATAGGCGTTTTCAGCCAAATACCGGCATATGGAAGAAACAGCAGTAAGCACTGGGAAATATCTGTTTCTAAATCCAAAACGCAGCTTTCTAACAGAACGGTTGGCAATGTGTGCACACAACATCCAGAGTTAAACCCGTGTGTGGATTCAGCAGTCTACAAACAATTTCTGGGCAGAGTCTCAAAACAGGTGTTTTCAGCCCAATACCGGCATATGGAAGAAACAGCTGTAAGCACAGGGAAATATCTGCTTCTAAATCCAAAACGCAGCTATATAACAGAACGGCTGTCAATGTGTGCACTCAACTTCCAGAGTTAAACCCGTGTGTGGATTCAGCAGTCTGCAAACACTTTCTGTGCAGAGTCTCAAAACAGGCGTTTTCAGCCCAATACCCGCCTAAGGAAGAAACAGCAGTAAGCACAGGGAAATATCGCCTTCTAAATCCAAAGCGCAGCTATCTAACCGAACGGTTGTCAATGTGTACACTCAACTTCCAGAGTTAAACCCGTGTGTGGATTCAGCAGCCTGCAAACACTTTTTGTGCAGAGTCTCAAAACAGGCGTTTTCAGCCCAATACCGGCATATGGAAGAAACAACAGTAAGCACAGGGAAATATCTGCTTCTAAATCCAAAACACAGTTATCTAACAGAACGGTTGTCAATGTGTGCACTCAACTTCCAGAATTAAACCTGTGTGTGGATTCAGCAGTCTGCAAACACTTTCTGTGCAGAGTCTCAAAACAGGTGTTTTCAGCCCAATACCGGCATATGGAAGAAACAGCAGTAAGCACAGGGAAATATCTGCTTCTAAATCCAAAACGCAGGTATCTAACAGAACGGTTGTCAATGTGAGCACTCAACTTCCAGAGTAAACGTGTGTGGATTCAGCAGTCTGCAAACACTTTCTGTGCAGAGTCTCAAAACACGGGTTTTCAGTCCAATACCGGCATATGGAAGAAACAGCAGTAAGCACAGGGAAATATCTGCTTCTAAATCCAAAACGCAGCTATCTAACAGAACGGTTGTCAATGTGTGCACTCAACTTCCACAGTTAAACCCGTGTGTGGATTCAGCAGTCTGCAAACACTTTCTGTGCAGAGTCTGAAAGCAGGCGTTTTCAGCCCAATAACGGCATATGGAAGAAACTGCAGTAAGCATAGGGAAATATCTGCTTCTAAATCCAGAACGCAGCTATCTAACAGAACCGTTGTCAATGTGTGCACTCAACTTCCCGAGTTAAACCTGTGTTTGGATTCAGCAGTCTGCAAACACTTTCTGTGCATACTCTCAAAGCAGGCGTTTTCAGCCCAATACCGGCATATGGAAGAAACAGCAGTAAGCACAGGGAAATATCTGATTCTAAATCCAAAACGCAGCTATCTAACAGAACGGTTGTCAATGTGTGCACTCAACTTCCAGAGTTAAACGCGTGTGTGGATTCAGCAGTCTGCAAACACTTTCTGTGCAGAGTCTCAAAACAGGCGTTTTCAGCCCAATGCCGGCATATGGAAGAAACAGCAGTAAACACATGGAAATATCTGCTTCTAAATCCAAAACGCAGCTATCTAACAGAACGGTTGTCAATGTGTGCATTCAACTTCCAGAGTTAAACCCGTGTGTGGATTCAGCAGTCTGCAAACACTTTCTGTGCAGATGCTCAAAATAGGCGTTTTCAGCCAAATACCGGCATATGGAAGAAACAGCAGTAAGCACTGGGAAATATCTGTTTCTAAATCCAAAACGCAGCTTTCTAACAGAACGGTTGTCAATGTGTACACTCAATTTCCAGAGTTAAACCTGTGTGTGGATTCAGCAGTCTGCAAACACTTTCTGTGCAGAGTCTCAAAACAGGCGTTTTCAGCCCAATACCGGCATATGGAACAAACAGCAGTAAGCACAGGGAAATATCTGCTTCTAAATCCAAAACGCAGCTATCTAACAGAACGGTTGTCAATCTGTGTACTCAACTTCCAGAGTTAAACCCGCGTGTGGATTCAACAGTCTGCAAACACTTTCTGTGCAGAGTCTCAAAACAGGCGTTTTCAGCCCAATACCGGCATTTGGAAGAAACAGCAGTAAGCACAGGGAAATATCTGCTTCTAAATCCAAAAAGCAGCTATCTAACAGAACGGTTGTCAATGTGTGCACTCAACTACCAGAGTTAAACCCGTGTTTCGATTCAGCAGTCTGCAAACACTTTCTGTGCAGAGTCTCAAAACAGGCGTTTTCAGCCCAATACCGGCATATGGAAGAAACAGCAGTAAGCACAGGGAAATATCTGCTTCTAAATCCAAAATGCAGGTATCTAACAGAACGGTTGTCAATGTGAGCACTCAACTTCCAGAGTAAATGTGTGTGGATTCAGCAGTCTGCAAACACTTTCTGTGCAGAGTCTCAAAACAGGCGTTTTCAGCCCAATACCGGCATATGGAAAAAACAGCAGTAAGCACAGGGAAATATCTGCTTCTAAATCCAAAACGCAGCTATCTAACAGAACGGCTGTCAATGTGTGCACTCAACTTCCAGAGTTAAACCCGTGTGTGGATTCAGCAGTATGCAAACTCTTTCTGTGCAGAGTCTCAAAACAGGCGTTTTCAGCCCGATACCCGCATAAGGAAGAAACAGCAGTAAGCATAGGGAAATATCTGCTTCTAAAACCAAAATGCAGCTTTCTAACCGAACGGTTGTCAATGTGTGCACTCAACTTCCAGAGTTAAACCCGTGTGTGGATTCAGCAGTCTGCAAACACTTTTTGTGCAGAGTCTCAAAACAGGCGTTTTCAGCCCAATACCGGCATATGGAAGAAACAGCAGAAAGCAAGGGAAATATCTGCTTCTAAATCCCAAACGCAGTTATCTAACAGAACGGTTGTCAATGTGTGCACTCAACTTCTAGAATTAAACCCGTGTGTGGATTCAGCAGTCTGCAAACACTTTCTGTGCAGACTCTCAAAACAGGCGTTTTCAGCCCAATACCGGCATATGGAAGAAACAGCAGTAAGCACAGGGAAATATCTGCTTCTAAATCCAAAATGCAGCTATCTAACAGAACGGTTGTCAATGTGTGCACTCAAATTCCAGAGTTAAACCCCTGTGTGGATTCAACAGTCTGCAAACACTTTCTTTGCAGGGTCTCAAAACAGGCGTTTTCAGCCCAATACCGGCATATGGAAGAAACAGCAGTAAGCACAGGGAAATATCTGCTTCTAAAGCCAAAACCCAGCTGTCTAACAGAACGGTTGTCAATGTGTGCACTCAATTTCCAGAGTTAAACCCGTGTGTGGATTCAGCAGTCTGCAAACACTTTCTGTGCAGACTCTCAAAACAGGCGTTTTCAGCCCAATACCGGCATATGGAAGAATCAGCATTAAGCACAGGGAAATATCTGCTTCTCAATCCAAAACGCAGATATCTAACATAACGGTTGTCAATGTGTGCACTCAACTTCCAGAGTTAAACCCGTGTGTGGATTCAAGAGTCTGTGAACACTTTCTGTGCAGAGTCCGAAAACAGGCGTTTTTAGCCCAATACCGGCATATGGAAGAAACAGCAGTAAGCACAGGGAAATATCTGCTTTTAAATCCAAAACGCAGTTATCTAACAGAACGGTTTCCAATGTGTGCACTCAACTTCCAGAGTTAAACCCGTATGAGGATTCAACAGTCTGCAAACACTTTCTGTGCAGAGTCTCAAAACAGGCGTTTTCAGCCCAATACCGGCATATGGAAGAAACAGCAGTAAGCACAGGGAAATATCTGCTTCTAAATCCAAAACGCAGCTATCTAACAGAACGGTTGTCAATGTGTGCATTCAACTTCCTGAGTTAAACCCGTGTGTGGATTCAGCAGTCTGCAAACCCTTTCTGTGCAGAGTCTCAAAACAGGCGTTTTCAGCCCAATACCGGCATATGGAAGAAACAGCAGTAAGCACAGGGAAATATCTGCTTCTAAATCCAAAACCCAGCTATCTAACAGAACGGTTGTCAATCTGTGCACTCAACTTCCAGAGTTAAACCCGTGTGTGGATTCAGCATTCTGCAAACACTTTCTCTGCAGAGTCTCAAAACAGGTGTTTTCAGCCCAATACCGGCATAAGGAAGAAACAGCAGTAAGCACAGGGAAATATCTGCTTCTAAATCCAAAACGCAGCTATCTAACCGAACGGTTGTCAATGTGTGCACTCAACTTCCAGAGATAAACCCGTGTATGGATTCAGCAGTCTGCAAACACTTTTTGTGCAGAGTCTCAAAACAGGCGTTTTCAGCCCAATACCGGCATATGGAAGAAACAGCAGTAAGCACAGGGAAATATCTGCTTCTAAATCCAAAAAGCAGTTATCTAACAGAACGGTTGTCAATGTGTGCACTCAACTTCCAGAATTAGACCCGTGGGTGGATTCAGCAGTCTGCAAACACTTTCTGTGCAGAGTCTCAAAACAGGCGTTTTCAGCCCAATACCGGCATATGGAAGAAACAGCAGTAAGCACAGGGAAATATCTGCTTCTAAATCCAAAACGCAGCTATCTAACAGAACGGCTGTCAATGTGTGCACTCAACTTCCAGAGTTAAACCCGTGTGTGGATTCAGCAGTCTGCAAACTCTTTCTGTGCAGAGTCTCAAAACAGGCGTTTTCAGCCCAATACCCGCATAAAGAAGAAACAGCAGTAAGCATAGGGAAATATCTGCTTCTAAAACAAAAATGCAGCTTTCTAACCGAACGGTTGTCAATGTGTGCACTCAACTTCCAGAGTTAAACCCGTGTGTGGATTCAGCAGTCTGCAAACACTTTTTGTGCAGAGTCTCAAAACAGGCGTTTTCAGCCCAATACCGGCATATGGAAGAAACAGCAGTAAGCACAGGGAAATATCTGCTTCTAAATCCAAAACGCAGTTATCTAACAGAACGGTTGTCAATGTGTGCACTCAACTTCTAGAATTAAACCCGTGTGTGGATTCAGCAGTCTGCAAACACTTTCTGTGCAGACTCTCAAAACAGGCGTTTTCAGCCCAATACCGGCATATGGAAGAAACAGCAGTAAGCACAGGGAAATATCTGCTTCTAAATCCAAAATGCAGCTATCTAACAGAACGGTTGTCAATGTGTGCACTCAAATTCCAGAGTTAAACCCGTGTGTGGATTCAACAGTCTGCAAACACTTTCTTTGCAGGGTCTCAAAACAGGCGTTTTCAGCCCAATACCGGCATATGGAAGAAACAGCAGTAAGCACAGGGAAATATCTGCTTCTAAAGCCAAAACCCAGCTGTCTAACAGAACGGTTGTCAATGTGTGCACTCAATTTCCAGAGTTAAACCCGTGTGTGGATTCAGCAGTCTGCAAACACTTTCTGTGCAGACTCTCAAAACAGGCGTTTTCAGCCCAATACCGGCATATGGAAGAAACAGCAGTAAGCACAGGGAAATATCTGCTTCTCAATCCAAAACGCAGCTATCTAACATAACGGTTGTCAATGTGTGCACTCAACTTCCAGAGTTAAACCCGTGTGTGGATTCAAGAGTCTGTAAACACTTTCTGTGCAGAGTCCGAAAACAGGCGTTTTTAGCCCAATCCCGGCATATGGAAGAAACAGCAGTAAGCACAGGGAAATATCTGCTTTTAAATCCAAAACGCAGTTATCTAACAGAACGGTTTCCAATGTGTGCACTCAACTTCCAGAGTTAAACCCGTGTGAGGATTCAACAGTCTGCAAACACTTTCTGTGCAGAGTCTCAAAACAGGCGTTTTCAGCCCAATACCGGCATATGGAAGAAACAGCAGTAAGCACAGGGAAATATCTGCTTCTAAATCCAAAACGCAGCTATCTAACAGAACGGTTGTCAATGTGTGCATTCAACTTCCTGAGTTAAACCCGTGTGTGGATTCAGCAGTCTGCAAACACTTTCTGTGCAGAGTCTCAAAACAGGCGTTTTCAGCCCAATACCGGCATATGGAAGAAACAGCAGTAAGCACAGGGAAATATCTGCTTCTAAATCCAAAACCCAGCTATCTAACAGAACGGTTGTCAATCTGTGCACTCAACTTCCAGAGTTAAACCCGTGTGTGGATTCAGGAGTCTGCAAACACTTTCTGTGCAGAGTCTCAAAATAGGCGTTTTCAGCCCAATACCGGCATATGGAAGAAACAGCAGTAAGCACAGGGAAATATCTGTTTCTAAATCCAAAACGCAGCTATCTAACAGAACGGTTGTCAATGTGTGCACTCAACTTCCAGAGTTAAACCCGTGTGTGGATTCAGCAGTCTGCAAACCCTTTCTGTGCAGAGTCTCAAAACAGGTGTTTTCAGCCCAATACCGGCATAAGGAAGAAACAGCAGTAAGCACAGGCAAATATCTGCTTCTAAATCCAAAACGCAGGTATCTAACAGAACGGTTGTCAATGTGAGCACTCAACTTCCAGAGTAAACGTGTGTGGATTCAGCAGTCTGCAAACACTTTCTGTGCAGAGTCTCAAAACAGGCATTTTCAGCCCAATACAGTCATATAGAAGAAACAGCAGTAAGCTCAGGGAAATATCTGCTTCTCAATCGAAAACGCAGCTATCTAACAGAACGGTTGTCAATGTGTGCACTCAACTTCCAGAGTTAAACCCGTGTGTGGATTCAGCAGTCTGCAAACACTTTCTGTGCAGAGTCTCAAAACAGGCGTTTTCAGCCCAATGCCGGCATATGGAAGAAACAGCAGTAAGCACAGGGAAATATCTGCTTCTAAATCCAAAACGCAGCTATCTAACAGAACGGTTGTCAATGTGTGCACTCAACTTCCAGAGTTAAACCCGTGTGTGGATTCAGCAGTCTGCAAACACTTTATGTGCAGAGTCTCAAAATAGGCGTTTTCAGCCAAATACCGGCATATGGAAGAAACAGCAGTAAGCACTGGGAAATATCTGTTTCTAAATCCAAAACGCAGCTTTCTAACAGAACGGTTGGCAATGTGTGCACACAACATCCAGAGTTAAACCCGTGTGTGGATTCATCAGTCTACAAACACTTTCTGTGCAGAGTCTCTAAACAGGCGTTTTCAGCCCAATACCGGCATATGGAAGAAACAGCAGTAAACACAGGGAAATATCTGCTTCTGAATCCAAAATGCAGTTATCTAACAGAACGGTTGTCAACGTGTGCACTCAACTTCCAGAGTAAACGTGTGTTGTTTCAGCAGTCTGCAAACACTTTCTGTGCAGAGTTTCAAAACAGGCGTTTTCAGCCCAATACCGGCATATGGAAGAAACAGCAGTAAGCACATGGAAATATCTGCTTCTAAATCCAGAAAGCAGCTTTCTAACAGAACGCTTGTCAATGTGTGCACTCAACTTCCAGAGTTAAACCCGTGTGTGGATTCATGAGTCTGTTAACACTCTCTGTGCAGAGTCCGAAAACAGGCGTTTTTAGCCCAATACCGGCATATGGGAGAAACAGCAGTCAGCACAGGGAAATATCTGCTTTTAAATCCAAAACGCAGTTATCTAACAGAACGGTTGCCAATGTGTGCACTCAACTTCCAGAGTTAAACCCGTGTGAGGATGCAACAGTCTGCAAACACTTTCTGTGCAGAGTCTCAAAACAGGCGTTTTCAGCCCAATACCGGCATATTGAAAAAACAGCAGTAAGCACAGGGAAATATCTGCTTCTAATTCCAAAATACAGCTATCTAACAGAACGGTTGTCAATGTGTGCACTCAACTTCCAGAGTTAAACCCGTGTGTGGATTCAGCAGTCTGCAAACACTTTCTGTGCAGAGTCTCTAAACAGGCGTTTTCAGCCCAATACCGGCATATGGAAGAAACAGCAGAAAGCACAGGGAAATATCTGCTTCTAAATCAAAAACGCAGCTATCTAACAGAACGGTTGTCAATGTGTGCACTCAACTTCCAGAGTTAAACCCGTTTGTGGATTCAGCAGTCTGCAAACACTTTCTGTGCAGAGTCTCAAAATAGGCGTTTTCAGCCCAATACCGGCATATGGAAGAAACAGCAGTAAGCACAGGGAAATATCTGCTTCTAAATCCAAAACGCAGCTATCTAACAGAACGGTTGTCAATGTGTGCACTCAACTTCCAGAATTAAACCCGTGTGTGGATTCAGCAGTCTGCAAACACTTTCTGTGCAGAGTCTCAAATCTGGAGTTTTCTGCCCAACACCGGCATATGGAAGAAACAGCAGTAAGCACAGGGAAATATCTGCTTCTAAATCCAAAACGCAGCTATCTAACAGAACGGTTGTCAATGTGTGCACTCAACTTCCAGAGTTAAACCCGTGTGTGGATTCAGCAGTCTGCAAACTCTTTCTGTGCAGAGTCTGAAAACAGGCGTTTTCAGCCCAATACCGGCATATGGAAGAAACGGCAGTAAGCACAGGGAAATATCTGCTTCTAAATCCAAAACGCAGCTGTCTAACAGAACGGCTGTCAATGTGTGCACTCAACTTCCAGAGTTAAACCCGTGTGTGGATTCATCAGTCTGCAAACACTTTCTGTGCAGAGTCTCAATACAGGGGTTTTCAGCCCAATACCGGCATATGGAAGTAACAGCAGTAAGCACAGGGAAATATCTGCTTCTAAATCCAAAACGCAGCTATCAAACAGAACGGTTGTCAATGTGTGCACTCAACTTCCAGAGTTAAACCCGTGTGTGGATTCAGCAGTCTGCAAACACATTCTGTGCAGAGTCTGAAAACAGGCGTTTTCAGCCCAATAACGGCATATGGAAGAAACTGCAGTAAGCACAGCGAAATATCTGCTTCTAAATCCATAACGCAGCTATCTAACAGAACGGTTGTCAATGCGTGCACTCAACTTCCCGAGTTAAACCCGTGTTTGGATTCAGCAGTCTGCAAACCCTCTCTGTGCAGAGTCTCAAAACATGCGATTTCAGCCCAATACCGGCATATGGAAGAAACAGCAGTAAGCACAGGGAAATATCTGCTTCTAAATCCAAAACGCAGCAATCTAACAGAACGGTTGTCAATGTGTGCACTCAACTTCCAGAGTTAAACCCGTGTGTGGATTCAGCAGTCTGCAAACACTTTCTGTGCAGAGTCTCAAAACTGGCGTTTTCAGCCCAATACCGGCATATGGAAGAAACAGCAGCAAGCACAGGGAAATATCTGCTTCTAAATCCAAAACCCAGCTATCTAACAGAACGGTTGTCAATCTGTGCACTCAACTTCCAGAGTTAAACCCGTGTGTGGATTCAGCAGTCTACAAACACTTTCTCTGCAGAGTCTCAAAACAGGTGTTTTCAGCCCAATACCGGCATAAGGAAGAAACAGCAGTAAGCACAGGGAAATATCTGCTTCTAAATCCAAAACGCAGCTATCTAACCGAACGGTTGTCAATGTGTGCACTCAACTTCCAGAGATAAACCCGTGTATGGATTCAGCAGTCTGCAAACACTTTTTGTGCAGAGTCTCAAAACAGGCGTTTTCAGCCCAATACCGGCATATGGGAGAAACAGCAGTAAGCACAGGCAAATATCTGCTTCTAAATCCAAAACGCAGGTATCTAACAGAACGGTTGTCAATGTGAGCACTCAACTTCCAGAGTAAACGTGTGTGGATTCAGCAGTCTGCAAACACTTTCTGTGCAGAGTCTCAAAACAGGCATTTTCAGCCCAATACAGTCATATAGAAGAAACAGCAGTAAGCTCAGGGAAATATCTACTTCTCAATCGAAAACGCATCTATCTAACAGAATGGATGTCAATTTGTGCACTCAACTTCCAGAGTTAAACCCGTGTGTGGATTCAGCAGTCTGCAAACACTTTCTGTGCAGAGTCTCAAAACAGGCGTTATCAGCCCAATGTCGGCATATGGAAGAAACAGCAGTAAGCACAGGGAAATATCTGCTTCTAAATCCAAAACGCAGCTATCTAACAGAACGGTCGTCAATGTGTGCACTCAACTTCCAGAGTTAAACCCGTGTGTGGATTCAGCAGTCTGCAAACACTTTCTGTGCAGAGTCTCAAAATAGGCGTTTTCAGCCAAATACCGGCATATGGAAGAAACAGCAGTAAGCACTGGGAAATATCTGTTTCTAAATCCAAAACGCAGCTTTCTAACAGAACGGTTGGCAATGTGTGCACACAACATCCAGAGTTAAACCCGTGTGTGGATTCAGCAGTCTACAAACACTTTCTGTGCAGAGTCTCAAAACAGGCGTTTTCAGCCCAATACCGGCATATGGAAGAAACAGCAGTAAGCACATGGAAATATCTGCTTCTAAATCCAGAACGCAGCTTTCTAACAGAACGCTTGTCAATGTGTGCACTCAACTTCCAGAGTTAAACCCGTGTGTGGATTCATGAGTCTGTTAACACTTTCTGTGCAGAGTCCGAAAACAGGCGTTTTTAGCACAATACCGGCATATGGGAGAAACAGCAGTCAGCACAGGGAAATATCTGCTTTTAAATCCAAAACGCAGTTATCTAACAGAACGGTTGCCAATGTGTGCACTCAACTTCCAGAGTTAAACCCGTGTGAGGATGCAACAGTCTGCAAACACTTTCTGTGCAGAGTCTCAAAACAGGCGTTTTCAGCCCAATACCGGCATATTGAAAAAACAGCAGTAAGCACAGGGAAATATCTGCTTCTAATTCCAAAATACAGCTATCTAACAGAACGGTTGTCAATGTGTGCACTCAACTTCCAGAGTTAAACCCGTGTGTGGATTCATGAGTCTGTTAACACTTTCTGTGCAGAGTCTCTAAACAGGCGTTTTCAGCCCAATACCGGCATATGGAAGAAACAGCAGTAAACACAGGGAAATATCTGCTTCTAAATCAAAAACGCAGCTATCTAACAGAACGGTTGTCAATGTGTGCACTCAACTTCCAGAGTTAAACCCGTGTGTGGATTCAGCAGTCTGCAAACACTTTCTGTGCAGAGTCTCAAAATAGGCGTTTTCAGCCCAATACCGGCATATGGAAGAAACAGCAGTAAGCACAGGGAAATATCTGCTTCTAAATCCAAAACGCAGCTGTCTAACAGAACGGTTGTCAATGTGTGCACTCAACTTCCAGAGTTAAACCCGTGTGTGGATTCAGCAGTCTGCAAAGACTTTCTGTGCAGAGTCTCAAAACAGGCGTTTTCAGCCCAATACCGGCATAAGGAAGAAACAGCAGTAAGCACAGGGAAATATCTGCTTCTAAATCTAAAACGCAGCTATCTAACCGAACGGTTGTCAATGTGTGCACTCAACTTCCAGAGTTAAACCCGTGTGTGGATTCAGCAGTCTGCAAACACTTTTTGTGCAGAGTCTCAAAACAGGCGTTTTCAGCCCGATACCGGCATATGGAAGAAACAGCAGTAATCACAGGGAAATATCTGCTTCTAAATCCAAAAAGCAGTTATCTAACAGAACGGTTGTCAATGTGTGCACTCAACTTCCAGAATTAGACCCGTGTGTGGATTCAGCAGTCTGCAAACACTTTCTGTGCAGAGTCTCAAAACAGGCGTTTTCAGCCCAATACCGGCATATGGAAGAAACAGCAGTAAGCACAGGGAAATATCTGCTTCTAAATCCAAAACGCAGCTATCTAACAGAACGGCTGTCAATGTGTGCACTCAACTTCCAGAGTTAAACCCGTGTGTGGATTCAGCAGTCTGCAAACTCTTTCTGTGCAGAGTCTCAAAACAGGCGTTTTCAGCCCAATACCCGCATAAAGAAGAAACAGCAGTAAGCATAGGGAAATATCTGCTTCTAAAACAAAAATGCAGCTTTCTAACCGAACGGTTGTCAATGTGTGCACTCAACTTCCAGAGTTAAACCCGTGTGTGGATTCAGCAGTCTGCAAACACTTTTTGTGCAGAGTCTCAAAACAGGCGTTTTCAGCCCAATACCGGCATATGGAAGAAACAGCAGTAAGCACAGGGAAATATCTGCTTCTAAATCCAAAACGCAGTTATCTAACAGAACGGTTGTCAATGTGTGCACTCAACTTCTAGAATTAAACCCGTGTGTGGATTCAGCAGTCTGCAAACACTTTCTGTGCAGACTCTCAAAACAGGCGTTTTCAGCCCAATACCGGCATATGGAAGAAACAGCAGTAAGCACAGGGAAATATCTGCTTCTAAATCCAAAATGCAGCTATCTAACAGAACGGTTGTCAATGTGTGCACTCAAATTCCAGAGTTAAACCCGTGTGTGGATTCAACAGTCTGCAAACACTTTCTTTGCAGGGTCTCAAAACAGGCGTTTTCAGCCCAATACTGGCATATGGAAGAAACAGCAGTAAGCACAGGGAAATATCTGCTTCTAAAGCCAAAACCCAGCTGTCTAACAGAACGGTTGTCAATGTGTGCACTCAATTTCCAGAGTTAAACCCGTGTGTGGATTCAGCAGTCTGCAAACACTTTCTGTTCAGACTCTCAAAACAGGCGTTTTCAGCCCAATACCGGCATATGGAAGAAACAGCAGTAAGCACAGGGAAATATCTGCTTCTCAATCCAAAACACAGCTATCTAATATAACGGTTGTCAATGTGTGCACTCAACTTCCAGAGTTAAACCCATGTGTGGATTCAAGAGTCTGTAAACACTTTCTGTGCAGAGTCCGAAAACAGGCGTTTTTAGCCCAATACCGGCATATGGAAGAAACAGCAGTAAGCACAGGGAAATATCTGCTTTTAAATCCAAAACGCAGTTATCTAACAGAACGGTTTCCAATGTGTGCACTCAAGTTCCAGAGTTAAACCCGTGTGAGGATTCAACAGTCTGCAAACACTTTCTGTGCAGAGTCTCAAAACAGGCGTTTTCAGCCCAATACCGGCATATGGAAGAAACAGCAGTAAGCACAGGGAAATATCTGCTTCTAAATCCAAAACGCAGCTATCTAACAGAACGGTTGTCAATGTGTGCATTCAACTTCCTGAGTTAAACCCGTGTGTGGATTCAGCAGTCTGCAAACACTTTCTGTGCAGAGTCTCTAAACAGGCGTTTTCAGCACAATACCGGCATATGGAAGAAACAGCAGTAAGCACAGGGAAATATCTGCTTCTAATTCCAAAATACAGCTATCTAACAGAACGGTTGTCCATGTGTGCACTCAACTTCCAGAGTTAAACCCGTGTGTGGATTCAGCAGTCTGCAAACACTTTCTGTGCAGAGTCTCTAAACAGGCGTTTTCAGCCCAATACCGGCATATGGAAGAAACAGCAGTAAACACAGGGAAATATCTGTTTCTAAATCAAAAACGCAGCTATCTAACAGAACGGTTGTCAATGTGTGCACTCAACTTCCAGAGTTAAACCCGTGTGTGGATTCAGCAGTCTGCAAACACTTTCTGTGCAGAGTCTCAAAATAGGCGTTTTCAGCCCAATACCGGCATATGGAAGAAACAGCAGTAAGCACAGGGTAATATCTGCTTCTAAATCCAAAACGCAGCTATCTAACAGAACGGTTGTCAATGTGTGCACTCAACTTCCAGAATTAAACCCGTGTGTGGATTCAGCAGTCTGCAAACACTTTCTGTGCAGAGTCTCAAATCAGGAGTTTTCTGCCCAACACCGGCATATGGAAGAAACAGCAGTAAGCACAGGGAAATATCTGCTTCTAAATCCAAAACGCAGCTATCTAACAGAACGGTTGTCAATGTGTGCACTCAACTTCCAGAGTTAAACCCGTGTGTGGATTCAGCAGTCTGCAAACTCTTTCTGTGCAGAGTCTCAAAACAGGCGTTTTCAGCCCAATACCGGCATATGGAAGAAACAGCAGTAAGCACAGGGAAATATCTGCTTCTAAATCCAAAACGCAGCTGTCTAACAGAACGGCTGTCAATGTGTGCACTCAACTTCCAGAGTTAAACCCGTGTGTGGATTCATCAGTCTGCAAACACTTTCTGTGCAGAGTCTCAATACAGGGGTTTTCAGCCCAATACCGGCATATGGAAGTAACAGCAGTAAGCACAGGGAAATATCTGCTTCTAAATCCAAAACGCAGCTCTCAAACAGAACGGTTGTCAATGTGTGCACTCAACTTCCAGAGTTAAACCCGTGTGTGGATTCAGCAGTCTGCAAACACATTCTGTGCAGAGTCTGAAAACAGGCGTTTTCAGCCCAATAACGGCATATGGAAGAAACGGCAGTAAGCACAGCGAAATATCTGCTTCTAAATCCATAACGCAGCTATCTAACAGAACGGTTGTCAATGTGTGCACTCAACTTCCCGAGTTAAACCCGTGTTTGGATTCAGCAGTCTGCAAACCCTCTCTGTGCAGAGTCTCAAAACATGCGATTTCAGCCCAATACCGGCATATGGAAGAAACAGCAGTAAGCACAGGGAAATATCTGCTTCTAAATCCAAAACGCAGCAATCTAACAGAACGGTTGTCAATGTGTGCACTCAACTTCCAGAGTTAAACCCGTGTGTGGATTCAGCAGTCTGCAAACACTTTCTGTGCAGAGTCTCAAAACTGGCGTTTTCAGCCCAATACCGGCATATGGAAGAAACAGCAGTAAGCACAGGGAAATATCTGCTTCTAAATCCAAAACGCAGCTGTCTAACAGAACGGTTTTCAATGTGTGCACTCAACTTCCAGAGTTAAACCCGTGTGTGGATTCAGCAGTCTGCAAAGACTTTCTGTGCAGAGTCTCAAAACAGGCGTTTTCAGCCCAATACCGGCATAAGGAAGAAACAGCAGTAAGCACAGGGAAATATCTGCTTCTAAATCTAAAACGCAGCTATCTAACCGAACGGTTGTCAATGTGTGCACTCAACTTCCAGAGTTAAACCCGTGTGTGGATTCAGCAGTCTGCAAACACTTTTTGTGCAGAGTCTCAAAACAGGCGTTTTCAGCCCGATACCGGCATATGGAAGAAACAGCAGTAAGCACAGGGAAATATCTGCTTCTAAATCCAAAAAGCAGTTATCTAACAGAACGGTTGTCAATGTGTGCACTCAACTTCCAGAATTAGACCCGTGTGTGGATTCAGCAGTCTGCAAACACTTTCTGTGCAGAGTCTCAAAACAGGCGTTTTCAGCCCAATACCGGCATATGGAAGAAACAGCAGTAAGCACAGGGAAATATCTGCTTCTAAATCCAAAACGCAGCTATCTAACAGAACGGCTGTCAATGTGTGCACTCAACTTCCAGAGTTAAACCCGTGTGTGGATTCAGCAGTCTGCAAACTCTTTCTGTGCAGAGTCTCAAAACAGGCGTTTTCAGCCCAATACCCGCATAAAGAAGAAACAGCAGTAAGCATAGGGAAATATCTGCTTCTAAAACAAAAATGCAGCTTTCTAACCGAACGGTTGTCAATGTGTGCACTCAACTTCCAGAGTTAAACCCGTGTGTGGATTCAGCAGTCTGCAAACACTTTTTGTGCAGAGTCTCAAAACAGGCGTTTTCAGCCCAATACCGGCATATGGAAGAAACAGCAGTAAGCACAGGGAAATATCTGCTTCTAAATCCAAAACGCAGTTATCTAACAGAACGGTTGTCAATGTGTGCACTCAACTTCTAGAATTAAACCCGTGTGTGGATTCAGCAGTCTGCAAACACTTTCTGTGCAGACTCTCAAAACAGGCGTTTTCAGCCCAATACCGGCATATGGAAGAAACAGCAGTAAGCACAGGGAAATATCTGCTTCTAAATCCAAAATGCAGCTATCTAACAGAACGGTTGTCAATGTGTGCACTCAAATTCCAGAGTTAAACCCGTGTGTGGATTCAACAGTCTGCAAACACTTTCTTTGCAGGGTCTCAAAACAGGCGTTTTCAGCCCAATACTGGCATATGGAAGAAACAGCAGTAAGCACAGGGAAATATCTGCTTCTAAAGCCAAAACCCAGCTGTCTAACAGAACGGTTGTCAATGTGTGCACTCAATTTCCAGAGTTAAACCCGTGTGTGGATTCAGCAGTCTGCAAACACTTTCTGTTCAGACTCTCAAAACAGGCGTTTTCAGCCCAATACCGGCATATGGAAGAAACAGCAGTAAGCACAGGGAAATATCTGCTTCTCAATCCAAAACGCAGCTATCTAACATAACGGTTGTCAATGTGTGCACTCAACTTCCAGAGTTAAACCCATGTGTGGATTCAAGAGTCTGTAAACACTTTCTGTGCAGAGTCCGAAAACAGGCGTTTTTAGCCCAATACCGGCATATGGAAGAAACAGCAGTAAGCACAGGGAAATATCTGCTTTTAAATCCAAAACGCAGTTATCTAACAGAACGGTTTCCAATGGGTGCACTCAACTTCCAGAGTTAAACCCGTGTGTGGATTCAGCAGTCTGCAAAAACTTTCTGTGCAGACTCTCAAAACAGGCGTTTTCAGCCCAATACCGGCATGTGGAAGAAACAGTAGTAAGCACAGGGAAATATCTGCTTCTAAATCCAAAACGCAGCTATCTAACAGAACGGTTGTCAATGTGTGCACTCAACTTCCAGAGTTAAACCCGTGTGTGGATTCAACAGTCTGCAAACACTTTCTGTGCAGAGTCTCAAAACAGGCGTTTCAGCCCAATAGTGGCATATGGAAGTAACAGCAGTAAGCCCAGGGAAATATCTGCTTCTAAATCCAAAACGCAGCTATCTAACAGAACGGTTGTCATTGTGTGCACTCAACTTCCAGAGTTAAACCCGTGTGTGGATTCAACAGTCTGCAAACACTTTCTGTGCAGAGTCCCAAAACAGGCGATTTCAGCCCAATACCGGCATACGGAAGAAACAGCTGTAAGCACAGGGAAATATCTGCTTCTATATCCAAAACGCAGCTATTTAACAGAACGGTTGTCAATGTGTGCACTCAACTTCCAGAGTTAAACCCATGTGTTGATTCAGCAGTCTGCAAACACATTCTGTGCAGAGTCTCAAAACAGGAGTTTTCTGCCCAATACCGGCATATGGAAGAAACAGCAGTAAGCACAGGGAAATATCTGCTTTTAAATCCAAAACGCAGTTATCTAACAGAACGGTTGTCAATGTGTGCACTCAACTTCCAGAGTTAAACCCGTGTGAGGATTCAACAGTCTGCAAACACTTTCTGTGCAGAGTCTCAAAACAGGCGTTTTCAGCCCAATACCGGCATATGGAAGAAACAGCAGTAAGCACAGGAAAATATTTGCTTCTAAATCCAAAACCCAGCTACCTAACAGAACGGTTGTCAATGTGTGCACTCAACTTCCAGAGTTAAAGCCGTGTGTGGATTCAGCAGTCTGCAAACACTTTCTGTGCAGAGTCTCAAAACAGGCGTTTTCAGCCCAATACCGGCATATGGAAGAAACAGCAGTAAGCACAGGGAAATATCTGCTTCTAAATCCAAAACGCAGCTATCTAACAGAACGGTTGTCAATGTGTGCACTCAACTTCCAGAGTTAAACCCGTGTGAGGATTCAGCAGTCTGTAAACACTTTCTGTGCAGAGTCTCAAAACAGGCGTTTTCAGGCCAAAACCGGCATATGGAAGAAATAGCAGTAAGCACAGGGAAATATCTGCTTATAAATCAAAAACGCAGCTATCTAACAGAACGGTTGTCAATGTGTGCACTCAATTTCCAGAGTTAAACCCGTGTGTGGATTCAGCAGTCTGCAAACACTTTCTGTGCAGAATCTCAAAACAGGCGTTTTCAGCCCAATACCGGCATATGGAAGAAAAAGCAGTAAGCACAGTGAAATATCTGCTTCTCAATCCAAAACGCAGCTATCTAACAGAACGGTTGTCAATGTGTGCACTCAACTTCCAGAGTTAAACCCGTGTGTGGATTCAACAGTCTGCAAACACTTTCTGTGCAGAGTCCCAAAACAGGCGATTTCAGCCCAATACCGGCATACGGAAGAAACAGCTGTAAGCACAGGAAATATCTGCGTCTATATCCAAAACGCAGCTATTTAACAGAACGGGTGTCAATGTGTGCACTCAACTTCCAGAGTTAAACCCGTGTGTGGATTCAACAGTCTGCAAACACTTTCTGTGCAGAGTCTCAAAACAGGCGTTTCAGCCCAATAGTGGCATATGGAAGTAACAGCAGTAAGCACAGGGAAATATCTGCTTCTAAATCCAAAACGCAGCTATCTAACAGAACGGTTGTCATTGTGTGCACTCAACTTCCAGAGTTAAACCCGTGTGTGGATTCAACAGTCTGCAAACACTTTCTGTGCAGAGTCCCAAAACAGGCGATTTCAGCCCAATACCGGCATACGGAAGAAACAGCTGTAAGCACAGGGAAATATCTGCTTCTATATCCAAAACGCAGCTATTTAACAGAACGGTTGTCAATGTGTGCACTCAACTTCCAGAGTTAAACCTGTGTGTTGATTCAGCAGTCTACAAACACATTCTGTGCAGAGTCTCAAAACAGGAGTTTTCTGCCCAATACCGGCATATGGAAGAAACAGCAGTATGCACAGGGAAATATCTGCTTTTAAATCCAAAACGCAGTTATCTAACAGAACGGTTGTCAATGTGTGCACTCAACTTCCAGAGTTAAACCCGTGTGAGGATTCAACAGTCTGCAAACAATTTCTGTGTAGAGTCTCAATACAGGCGTTTTCAGCCCAATACCGGCATATGGAAGAAACAGCAGTAAGCACAGGGAAATATTTGCTTCTAAATCCAAAACCCAGCTACGTAACAGAACGGTTGTCAATGTGTGCACTCAACTTCCAGAGTTAAAGCCGTGTGTGGATTCAGCAGTCTGCAAACACCTTCTGTGCTGAGTCTCAAAACAGGCGTTTTCAGCCCAATACCGGAATGTGGAAGAAAAAGCAGTAAGCACAGGGAAATATCTGCTTCTCAATCCAAAACGCAGCTGTCTAACAGAACGGCTGTCAATGTGTGCACTCAACTTCCAGAGTTAAACCCGTGTGTGGATTCATCAGTCTGCAAACACTTTCTGTGCAGAGTCTCAAAACAGGGGTTTTCAGCCCAATACCGGCATATGGAAGAATTAGCAGTAAGCACAGGGAAATATCTGCTTCTAAATCCAAAACGCAGCTATCTAACAGAACGGTTGTCAATGTGTGCACTCAACTTCAAGAGTTAAACCCGTGTGTGGATTCAGCAGTCTGCAAACACTTTCTGTGCAGAGTCTCAAAACAGGCGTTTTCAGTCCAATAACGGCATATGGAAGAAACTGCAGTAAGCACAGCGAAATATCTGCTTCTAAATCCAGAACGCAGCTATCTAACAGAACGGTTGTCAATGTGTGCACTCAACTTCCCGAGTTAAACCCGTGTTTGCATTCAGCAGTCTGCAAACCCTTTCTGTGCAGAGTCTCAAAACAGTCGTTTTCATCCCTATACCGGCATATGGAAGAAACAGCAGTAAGCACAGGGAAATATCTGCTTCTAAATCCAAAACGCAGCTATCTAACATAACGGTTGTCAATGTGTGCACTCAACTTCCAGAGTTAAACCCGTGTGTGGATTCAAGAGTCTGTAAACACTTTCTGTGCAGAGTCCGAAAACAGGCGTTTTTAGCCCAATACCGGCATATGGAAGAAACAGCAGTAAGCACAGGGAAATATCTGCTTTTAAATCCAAAACGGAGTTATCTAACAGAACCGTTTCCAATGTGTGCACTCAACTTCCAGAGTTAAACCCGTGTGAGGATTCAACAGTCTGCAAACACTTTCTGTGCAGAGTCTCAAAACAGGCGTTTTCAGCCCAATACCGGCATATGGAAGAAACAGCAGTAAGCACAGGTAAATATCTGCTTCTAAATCCAAAACGCAGCTATCTAACAGAACGGTTGTCAATGTGTGCATTCAACTTCCTGAGTTAAACCCGTGTGTGGATTCAGCAGTCTGCAAACACTTTCTGTGCAGAGTCTCAAAACAGGCGTTTTCAGCCCAATACCGGCATATGGAAGAAACAGCAGTAAGCACAGGGAAATATCTGCTTCTAAATCCAAAACCCAGCTATCTAACAGAACGGTTGTCAATCTGTGCACTCAACTTCCAGAGTTAAACCCGTGTGTGGATTCAGGAGTCTGCAAACACTTTCTGTGCAGAGTCTCAAAATAGGCGTTTTCAGCCCAATACCGGTATATGGAAGAAACAGCAGTAAGCACAGGGAAATATCTGTTTCTAAATCCAAAACGCAGCTATCTAACAGAACGGTTGTCAATGTGTGCACTCAACTTCCAGAGTTAAACCCGTGTGTGGATTCATCAGTCTGCAAACACTTTCTCTGCAGAGTCTCAAAACAGGTGTTTTCAGCCCAATACCGGCATAAGGAAGAAACAGCAGTAAGCACAGGGAAATATCTGCTTCTAAATCCAAAACGCAGCTATCTAACCGAACGGTTGTCAATGTGTGCACTCAATTTCCAGAGATAAACCCGTGTATGGATTCAGCAGTCTGCAAACACTTTTTGTGCAGAGTCTCAAAACAGGCGTTTTCAGCCCAATACCGGCATATGGAAGAAACAGCAGTAAGCACAGGGAAATATCTGCTTCTAAATCCAAAACGCAGTTATCTAACAGAACGGTTGTCAATGTGTGCATTCAACTTCCAGAATTAAACCCGTGTGTGGATTCAGCAGTCTGCAAACACATTCTGTGCAGAGTCTCAAAACAGGTGTTTTAAGCCCAATACCGGCATATGGGAGAAACAGCAGTAAGCACAGGCAAATATCTGCTTCTAAATCCAAAACGCAGGTATCTAACAGAACGGTTGTCAATGTGAGCACTCAACTTCCAGAGTAAACGTGTGTGGATTCAGCAGTCTGCAAACACTTTCTGTGCAGAGTCTCAAAACAGGCATTTTCAGCCCAATACAGTCATATAGAAGAAACAGCAGTAAGCTCAGGGAAATATCTGCTTCTCAATCGAAAACGCAGCTATCTAACAGAACGGTTGTCAATGTGTGCACTCAACTTCCAGAGTTAAACCCGTGTGTGGATTCAGCAGTCTGCAAACACTTTCTGTGCAGAGTCTCAAAACAGGCGTTTTCAGCCCAATGCCGGCATATGGAAGAAACAGCAGTAAGCACAGGGAAATATCTGCTTCGAAATCCAAAACGCAGCTATCTAACAGAACGGTTGTCAATGTGTGCACTCAACTTCCAGAGTTAAACCCGTGTGTGGATTCAGCAGTCTGCAAACACGTTCTGTGCAGAGTCTGAAAACAGGCGTTTTCAGTCCAATAACGGCATATGGAAGAAACTGCAGTAAGCACAGCGAAATATCTGCTTCTAAATCCATAACGCAGCTATCTAACAGAACGGTTGTCAATGTGTGCACTCAACTTCCAGAGTTAAACCCGTGTGTGGATTCATGAGTCTGTTAACACTTTCTGTGCAGAGTCCGAAAACAGGCGTTTTTAGCCCAATACCGGCATATGGAAGAAACAGCAGTCAGCACAGGGAAATATCTGCTTTTAAATCCAAAACGCAGTTATCTAACAGAACGATTGCCAATGTGTGCACTCAGCTTCCAGAGTTAAACCCGTGTGAGGATTCAACAGTCTGCAAACACTTTCTGTGGAGAGTCTCAAAACAGGCGTTTTCAGCCCAATACCGGCATATTGAAAAAACAGCAGTAAGCACAGGGAAATATCTGCTTCTAATTCCAAAATACAGCTATCTAACAGAACGGTTGTCAATGTGTGCACACAACTTCCAGAGTTAAACCCGTGTGTGGATTCAGCAGTCTGCAAACACTTTCTGTGCAGAGTCTCTAAACAGGCGTTTTCAGTCCAATACCGGCATATGGAAGAAACAGCAGTAAACACAGGGAAATATCTGCTTCTAAATCCAAAACGCAGCAATCTAACAGAACGGTTGTCAATGTGTGCACTCAACTTCCAGAGTTAAACCCGTGTGTGGATTCAGCAGTCTGCAAACACTTTCTGTGCAGAGTCTCAAAAAAGGTGTTTTCAGCCCAATACCGGCATATGGAGGAAACAGCAGTAAGCACAGGGAAATATCTGCTTCTAAATCCAAAATGCAGCTATCTAACAGAACGGTTGTCAATGTGAGCACTCAACTTCCAGAGTAAACGTGTGTTGATTCAGCAGTCTGCAAACACTTTCTGTGCAGAGTCTCAAAACAGGCGTTTTCAGCGCCATACCGGCATATGGCAGAAACAGAAGTAAGCACAGGGAAATATCTGCTTCTAAATCCAAAACGCAGCTATCTAACAGAACGGTTGTCAATGTGTGCACTCAACTTCCAGGGTAAATGTGTGTGGATTCAGCAGTCTGCAAACATTTTCTGTGCAGAGTCTCAAATCAGGAGTTTTCTGCCCAAAACCGGCATATGGAAGAAACAGCAGTAAGCACAGGGAAATATCTGCTTCTAAATCCAAAACGCAGCTATCTAACAGAACGGTTGTCAATGTGGGCACTCAACTTCCAGAATTAAACCCGTGTGTGGATTCAGCAGTCTGCAAAGACTTTCTGTGCAGAGTCTCAAAACAGGCGTTTTCAGCCCAATACCGGCATAAGGAAGAAACAGCAGTAAGCACAGGGAAATATCTGCTTCTAAATCTAAAACGCAGCTATCTAACCGAACGGTTGTCAAAGTGTGCACTCAACTTCCAGAGTTAAACCCGTGTGTGGATTCAGCAGTCTGCAAACACTTTCTGTGCAGAGTCTCAAATCAGGAGTTTTCTGCCCAACAACGGCATATGGAAGAAACAGCAGTTAGCACAGGTAAATATCTGCTTCTAAATCCAAAACGCAGCTATCTAACAGAACGGTTGTCAATGTGTGCACTCAACTTCCAGAGTTAAACCCGTGTGTGGTTTCAGCAGTCTGCAAACACTTTCTGTGCAGAATCTCAAAACAGGCGTTTTCAGCCCAATACCGGCATATGGAAGAAACAGCAGTAAGCACAGGGAAATATCTGCTTCTAAATCCAAAACGCAGCTGTCTAACAGAACGGTTGTCAATGTGTGCACTCAACTTCCCGAGTTAAACCCGTGTTTGGATTCAGCAGTCTGCAAACCCTCTCTCTGCAGAGTCTCAAAACAGGCGATTTCAGCCCAATACCGGCATATGGAAGAAACAGCAGTAAGCACA
The DNA here is from genome assembly GCF_030222135.1 of Aotus nancymaae. NCBI lineage: Eukaryota > Metazoa > Chordata > Mammalia > Primates > Aotidae > Aotus > Aotus nancymaae. The sequence continues at coordinate 193,008 of NW_026988580.1, read as the reverse complement.
GGGAAATATCTGCTTCTAAATCCAAAATGCAGCAATCTAACAGAACGCTTGTCAATGTGTGCACTCAACTTCCAGAGTTAAACCCGTGTGTATATTCAGCAGTCTGCAAACACTTTCTGTGCAGTCTCAAAACAGGCGTTTTCAGCCCCATACCGGTATATGGAAGAAACAGCAGTAAGCACAGGGAAATATCTGCTTCTAAATCCGGAACGCAGATATCTAACAGAACGGTTGTCATTGAGTGCACTCAATTTCCAGAGTTAAACCCGTGTGTGGATTCAGCAGTCTGCAAAAACTTTCTGTGCAGAGTGCCAAAGCAGGCGTTTTCAGCCCAATACCGTCATATGGAAGAAACAGCAGTAAGCACAGGGAAATAACTGCTTCTAAATCCAAAATGCAGCTATCTAACAAAACGGTTGTGAATGTGTGCGCTCAACTTCCAGAGTTAAACCCGTGTGTGGATTCAGCAGTCTGCAATCAATTTCTGTGCAGAGTTTCAAAAAAGGCATTTTCAGCCCAATACCGGCATATGGAGGAAACAGCAGTTAGCACAGGGAAATATCTGCTTCTAAATCCAAAACGCAGCTATCTAACAGAACGGCTGTCAATGTGTGCACTCAACTTCCAGAGTTAAACCCGTGTGTGGATTCATCAGTCTGCAAACACTTTCTGTGCAGAGTCTCAAAACAGGCGTTTTCAGCCCCATACCGGCATATGGAAGAAACAGCAGTAAGCACAGGGAAATATCTGCTCCTAAATCCAAAACGCAGCTATCTAACAGAACGGTTGTCAATGTGTGCACTCAACTTCCAGAGTTAAACCCGTGTGTCGATTCAGCAGTCTGCAAACACTTTCTGTGCAGAGTCTGAAAACAGGCGTTTTCAGTCCAATAACGGCATATGGAAGAAACTGCAGTAAGCACAGCGAAATATCTGCTGCTAAATCCAGAATGCAGCTATCTAACAGAACGGTTGTCAATGTGTGCACTCAACTTCCAGAGTTCAACCCGTGTGTGGATTCAGCAGTCTGCTAAAACTTTCTGTGCAGAGTGCCAAAACAGGCGTTTTCAGCCCAATACCGTCATATGGAAGAAACAGCAGTAAGCACAGGGAAATAACTGCTTCTAAATCCAAAATGCAGCTATCTAACAGAACGGTTGTCAATGTGTGCACTCAACTTCCAGAGTTAAACCCGTGTGTGGATTCAGCAGTTTGTAAACACTTTCTGTGCAGTCTCAAAACAGGCGTTTTCAGCCCAATACCGGCATATGGAAGAAACAGCAGTAAGCACAGGGAAATATCTGCTTCTAAATCCGGAACGCAGCTATCTAACAGAACGATTGTCATTGTGTGCACTCAATTTCCAGAGTTAAACCCGTGTGTGGATTCAGCAGTCTGCAAAAACTTTCTGTGCAGAGTGCCAAAGCAGGCGTTTTCAGCCCAATACCGTCATATGGAAGAAACAGCAGTAAGCACAGGGAAATAACTGCTTCTAAATCCAAAATGCAGCTATCTAACAGAACGGTTGTAAATGTGTGCGCTCAACTTCCAGAGTTAAACCCGTGTGTGGATTCAGCAGTCTGCAATCAATTTCTGTGCAGAGTTTCAAAAAAGGCATTTTCAGCCCAATACCGGCATATGGAAGAAACAGCAGTAAGCACAGGGAAATATCTGCTTCTAAATCCAGAACGCAGCTATCTAACAAAACGGTTGTCAATGTGTGCACTCAACATCCAGAGTAAACGTGTGTGGATTCAGCAGTCTGCAAACACTTTCTGCGCAGAGTCTCAAATCAGGAGTTTTCTGCCCAACACCGGCATATGGAAGAAACAGCAGTAAGCACAGGGAAATATCTACTTCTCAATCCAAAACGCAGCTATCTAACAGAACGGTTGTCAATGTGTGCACTCAACTTCCAGAGTTAAACCCGTGTGTGGATTCAGCAGTCTGCAAACACTTTATGTGCAGAGACTCAAAACTGGCGTTTTCAGCCCAATACCGGCATGTGGAAGAAACAGCAGTAAGCACAGGGAAATATCTGCTTCTAAATCCAAAACGAAGCTATCTAACAGAACGGTTTTCATTGTGTGCACTCAACTTCCAGAGTTAAACCCGTGTGTGGATTCAGCAGTCTGCAAACAATTTCTGTGCATAGTATCAAAACAGGCGTTTTCAGCCCAATACCGGCATACGGAAGAAACAGCAGTAAGCACAGGGAAATAACTGCTTCTAAATCCAAAACGCAACTATCTAACAGAACGGTTGTCAATGTGTGCACTCAACTTCCAGAGTTCAACCCGTGTGTGGATTCAGCAGTCTGCAAAAACTTTCTGTGCAGAGTGCCAAAACAGGCGTTTTCACCCCAATACCGTCATATGGAAGAAACAGCAGTAAGCACAGGGAAATAACTGCTTCTAAATCCAAAATGCAGCTATCTAACAGAACGGTTGTCAATGTGTGCACTCAACTTCCTGAGTTCAACCCGTGTGTGGATTCAACATTCTGCAAACACTTTCTGTGCAGAGTCTCAAAACATGCATTTTCAGCCCAATAGCGGCATATGGAAGTAACAGCAGTAAGCACAGGGAAATATCTGCTTCTAAATCCAAAACGCAGCTATCTAACAGAACGGTTGTCATTGTGTGCACTCAACTTCCAGAGTTAAACCCGTGTGTGGATTCAACAGTCTGCAAACACTTTCTGAGCAGAGTCCCAAAACAGGCGATTTCAGCCCAATACCGGCATACGGAAGAAACAGCTGTAAGCACAGGGAAATATCTGCTTCTATATCCAAAACGCAGCTATTTAACAGAACGGTTGTCAATGTGTGCACTCAACTTCCAGAGTTAAACCCGTGTGTGTATTCAGCAGTCTGCAAACACATTCTGTGCAGAGTCTCAAAACAGGGGTTTTCTGCCCAATACCGGCATAGGGAAGAAACAGCAGTAAGCACAGGGAAATATCTGCTTTTAAATCCAAAACGCAGTTATCTAACAGAACGGTTGCCAATGTGTGCACTCAACTTCCAGAGTTAAACCCGTGTGAGGATTCAACAGTCTGCAAACACTTTCTGTGCAGAGTCTCAAAACAGGCGTTTTCAGCCCAATACCGGCATATGGAAGAAACAGCAGTAAGCACAGGGAAATATATGCTTCTAAATCCAAAACCCAGCTACCTAACAGAACCGTTGTCAATGTGTGCACTTAATTTCCAGAGTTAAACCCGTGTGTGGATTCAGCAGTCTGCAAACACCTTCTGTGCAGAGTCTCAAAACAGGCGTTTTCAGCCCAATACCGGAATATGGAAGAAAAAGCAGTAAGCACAGGGAAATATCTGCTTCTCAATCCAAAACGCAGCTATCTAACAGAACGGCTGTCAATGTGTGCACTCAACTTCCAGAGTTAAACCCGTGTGTGGATTCATCAGTCTGCAAACACTTTCTGTGCAGAGTCTCAAAACAGGGGTTTTCAGCCCAATACCGGCATATGGAAGAATTAGCAGTAAGCACAGGGAAATATCTGCTTCTAAATCCAAAACGCAGCTATCTAACAGAACGGTTGTCAATGTGTGCACTCAACTTCCAGAGCTAAACCCGTGTGTGGATTCAGCAGTCTGCAAACACTTTCTGTGCAGAGTCTGAAAACAGGCGTTTTCAGTCCAATAACGGCATATGGAGGAAACTGCAGTAAGCACAGCGAAATATCTGCTTCTAAATCCAGAACGCAGCTATCTAACAGAACGGTTGTCAATGTGTGCACTCAACTTCCCGAGTTAAACCCGTGTTTGCATTCAGCAGTCTGCAAACCCTTTCTGTGCAGAGTCTCAAAACAGGCGTTTTCATCCCTATACCGGCATAGGGAGGAAACAGCAATAAGCACAGTGAAATATCTGCTTCTAAATCCAAAACGCAGCTATCTAACAGAACGGTTTTCATTGTGTGCACTCAACTTCCAGAGTTAAACACGTGTGTGGATTCAGCAGTCTGCAAACAATTTCTGTGCATAGTATCAAAACAGGCATTTTCAGCCGAATACCGGCATACAGAAGAAACAGCAGTAAGCACAGGGAAATAACTGCTTCTAAATCCAAAACGCAGCTATCTAACAGAACGGTTGTCAATGTGTGCACTCAACTTCCAGAGTTCAACCCGTGTGTGGATTCAGCAGTCTGCAAAATCTTTCTATGCAGAGTGCCAAAACAGGCGTTTTCACCCCAATACCGTCATATGGAAGAAACAGCAGTAAGCACAGGGAAATAACTGCTTCTAAATCCAAAATGCAGCTATCTAACAGAACGGTTGTCAATGTGTGCACTCAACTTCCAGAGTTAAACCCGTGTGTGGATTCAACATTCTGCAAACACTTTCTGTGCAGAGTCTCAAAACATGCGTTTTCAGCCCAATAGCGGCATATGGAAGTAATAGCAGTAAGCACAGGGAAATATCTGCTTCTAAATCCAAAACGCAGCTATCTAACAGAACGGTTGTCATTGTGTGCACTCAACTTCCAGAGTTAAACCCGTGTGTGGATTCAACAGTCTGCAAACACTTTCTGTGCAGAGTCCCAAAACAGGCGATTTCAGCCCAATACCGGCATACGGAAGAAACAGCTGTAAGCACAGGGAAATATCTGCTTCTATATCCAAAACGCAGCTATTTAACTGAACGGTTGTCAATGTGTGCACTCAACTTCCAGAGTTAAACCCGTGTGTGTATTCAGCAGTCTGCAAACACATTCTATGCAGAGTCTCAAAACAGGGGTTTTCTGCCCAATACCGGCATATGGAAGAAACAGCAGTAAGCACAGGGAAATATCTGCTTTTAAATCCAAAACGCACTTATCTAACAGAACGGTTGCCAATGTGTGCACTCAACTTCCAGAGTTAAACCCGTGTGAGGATTCAACAGTCTGCAAACAATTTCTGTGCAGAGTCTCAAAACAGGCGTTTTCAGCCCAATACCGGCATAAGGAAGAAACAGCAGTAAGCACAGGGAAATATCTGCTTCTAAATCCAAAACGCAGCTATCTAACAGAACGGTTGTCAATGTGTGCACTCAACTTCCAGAGTTAAACCCGTGTGTGGATTCAGCAGTCTGTAAACACTTTCTGTGCAGAGTCTCAAAACAGGCGTTTTCAGGCCAAAACCGGCATATGGAAGAAATAGCAGTAAGCACAGGGAAATATCTGCCTCTAAATCAAAAACGCAGCTATCTAACAGAACGGTTGTCAATGTGTGCACTCAATTTCCAGAGTTAAACCCGTGTGTGGATTCAGCAGTCTGCAAACACCTTCTGTGCAGAGTCTCAAAACAGGCGTTTTCAGCTCAATACCGGCATATGGAAGAAAAAGCAGAAAGCACAGGAAATATCCGCTTCTCAATCCAAAACGCAGCTATCTAACAGAACGGTTGTCAATGTGTGCACTCAACTTCCAGAGTTAAACCCGTGTGTGGATTCCACAGTCTGCAAAGACTTTCTGTGCAGAGTCTCAAAACAGGCGTTTCAGCCCAATAGCGGCATATGGAAGTAACAGCAGTAAGCACAGGGAAATATCTGCTTCTAAATCCAAAACGCAGCTATCTAACAGAACGGTTGTCATTGTGTGCACTCAACTTCCAGAGTTAAACCCGTGTGTGGATTCAACAGTCTGCAAACACTTTCTGTGCAGAGTCCCAAAACAGGCGATTTCAGCCCAATACCGGCATACGGAAGAAACAGCTGTAAGCACAGGGAAATATCTGCTTCTATATCCAAAACGCAGCTATTTAACAGAACGGTTGTCAATGTGTGCACTCAATTTCCAGAGTTAAACCCATGTGTTGATTCAGCAGTCTGCAAACACATTCTGTGCAGAGTCTCAAAACAGGAGTTTTCTGCCCAATACCGGCATATGGAAGAAACAGCAGTAAGCACAGGGAAATATCTGCTTTTAAATCCAAAACGCAGTTATCTAACAGAACGGTTGTCAATGTGTGCACTCAACTTCCAGAGTTAAACCCGTGTGAGGATTCAACAGTCTGCAAACACTTTCTGTGTAGAGTCTCAAAACAGGCGTTTTCAGCCCAATACCGGCATATGGAAGAAACAGCAGTAAGCACAGGGAAATATTTGCTTCTAAATCCAAAACCCAGCTACCTAACAGAACGGTTGTCAATGTGTGCACTCAACTTCCAGAGTTAAAGCCGTGTGTGGATTCAGCAGTCTGCAAACACTTTCTGTGCAGAGTCTCAAAACAGGCGTTTTCAGCCCAATACCGGCATATGGAAGAAACAGCAGTAAGCACAGGGAAATATCTGCTTCTAAATCCAAAACGCAGCTATCTAACAGAACGGTTGTCAATGTGTGCACTCAACTTCCAGAGTTAAACCCGTGTGAGGATTCAGCAGTCTGTAAACACTTTCTGTGCAGAGTCTCAAAACAGGCGTTTTCAGGCCAAAACCGGCATATGGAAGAAATAGCAGTAAGCACAGGGAAATATCTGCTTATAAATCAAAAACGCAGCTATCTAACAGAACGGTTGTCAATGTGTGCACTCAATTTCCAGAGTTAAACCCGTGTGTGGATTCAGCAGTCTGCAAACACTTTCTGTGCAGAATCTCAAAACAGGCGTTTTCAGCCCAATACCGGCATATGGAAGAAAAAGCAGTAAGCACAGGGAAATATCTGCTTCTCAATCCAAAACGCAGCTATCTAACAGAACGGTTGTCAATGTGTGCACTCAACTTCCAGAGTTAAACCCGTGTGTGGATTCAACAGTCTGCAAACACTTTCTGTGCAGAGTCCCAAAACAGGCGATTTCAGCCCAATACCGGCATACGGAAGAAACAGCTGTAAGCACAGGGAAATATCTGCTTCTATATCCAAAACGCAGCTATTTAACAGAACGGTTGTCAATGTGTGCACTCAACTTCCAGAGTTAAACCCGTGTGTGTATTCAGCAGTCTGCAAACACATTCTGTGCAGAGTCTCAAAACAGGGGTTTTCTGCCCAATACCGGCATATGGAAGAAACAGCAGTAAGCACAGGGAAATATCTGCTTTTAAATCCAAAACGCAGTTATCTAACAGAACGGTTGCCAATGTGTGCACTCAACTTCCAGAGTTAAACCCGTGTGAGGATTCAACAGTCTGCAAACAATTTCTGTGCAGAGTCTCAAAACAGGCGTTTTCAGCCCAATACCGGCATATGGAAGAAACAGCAGTAAGCACAGGGAAATATATGCTTCTAAATCCAAAACCCAGCTACCTAACAGAACGGTTGTCAATGTGTGCACTCAACTTCCAGAGTTAAAGCCGTGTGTGGATTCAGCAGTCTGCAAACACTTTCTGTGCAGAGTCTCAAAACAGGCGTTTTCAGCCCAATACCGGCATAAGGAAGAAACAGCAGTAAGCACAGGGAAATATCTGCTTCTAAATCCAAAACGCAGCTATCTAACAGAACGGTTGACAATGTGTGCACTCAACTTCCATAGTTAAACCCGTGTGTGGATTCAGCAGTCTGTAAACACTTTCTGTGCAGAGTCTCAAAACAGGCGTTTTCAGGCCAAAACCGGCATATGGAAGAAATAGCAGTAAGCACAGGGAAATATCTGCCTCTAAATCAAAAACGCAGCTATCTAACAGAACGGTTGTCAATGTGTGCACTCAATTTCCAGAGTTAAACCCGTGTGTGGATTCAGCAGTCTGCAAACACCTTCTGTGCAGAGTCTCAAAACAGGCGTTTTCAGCCCAATACCGGCATATGGAAGAAAAAGCAGTAAGCACAGGAAATATCCGCTTCTCAATCCAAAACGCAGCTATCTAACAGAACGGTTGTCAATGTGTGCACTCAACTTCCAGAGTTAAACCCGTGTGTGGATTCAACAGACTGCAAACACTTTCTGTGCAGAGTCTCAAAACAGGCGTTTCAGCCCAATAGCGGCATATGGAAGTAACAGCAGTAAGCACAGGGAAATATCTGCTTCTAAATCCAAAACGCAGCTATCTAACAGAACGGTTGTCATTGTGTGCACTCAACTTCCAGAGTTAAACCCGTGTGTGGATTCAACAGTCTGCAAACACTTTCTGTGCAGAGTCCCAAAACAGGCGATTTCAGCCCAATACCGGCATACGGAAGAAACAGCTGTAAGCACAGGGAAATATCTGCTTCTATATCCAAAACGCAGCTATTTAACAGAACGGTTGTCAATGTGTGCACTCAACTTCCAGAGTTAAACCCATGTGTTGATTCAGCAGTCTGCAAACACATTCTGTGCAGAGTCTCAAAACAGGAGTTTTCTGCCCAATACCGGCATATGGAAGAAACAGCAGTAAGCACAGGGAAATATCTGCTTTTAAATCCAAAACGCAGTTATCTAACAGAACGGTTGTCAATGTGTGCACTCAACTTCCAGAGTTAAACCCGTGTGAGGATTCAACAGTCTGCAAACACGTTCTGTGCAGAGTCTCAAAACAGGCGTTTTCAGCCCAATACCGGCATATGGAAGAAACAGCAGTAAGCACAGGGAAATATATGCTTCTAAATCCAAAACCCAGCTACCTAACAGAACCGTTGTCAATGTGTGCACTTAATTTCCAGAGTTAAACGTGTGTGTATTCAGCAGTCTGCAAACACCTTCTGTGCAGAGTCTCAAAACAGGCGTTTTCAGCCCAATACCGGAATATGGAAGAAAAAGCAGTAAGCACAGGGAAATATCTGCTTCTCAATCCAAAACGCAGCTATCTAACAGAACGGCTGTCAATGTGTGCACTCAACTTCCAGAGTTAAACCCGTGTGTGGATGCATCAGTCTGCAAACACTTTCTGTGCAGAGTCTCAAAACAGGGGTTTTCAGCCCAATACCGGCATATGGAAGAATTAGCAGTAAGCACAGGGAAATATCTGCTTCTAAATCCAAAACGCAGCTATCTAACAGAACGGTTGTCAATGTGTGCACTCAACTTCCAGAGTTAAACCCGTGTGTGGATTCAGCAGTCTGCAAACACTTTCTGTGCAGAGTCTGAAAACAGGCGTTTTCAGTCCAATAACGGCATATGGAAGAAACTGCAGTAAGCACAGCGAAATATCTGCTTCTAAATCCAGAACGCAGCTATCTAACAGAACGGTTGTCAATGTGTGCACTCAACTTCCCGAGTTAAACCCGTGTTTGCATTCAGCAGTCTGCAAACCCTTTCTGTGCAGAGTCTCAAAACAGGCGTTTTCATCCCTATACCGGCATAGGGAGGAAACAGCAATGAGCACAGTGAAATATCTGCTTCTAAATCCAAAACGCAGCTATCTAACAGAACGGTTGTCAATGTGTGCACTCAACTTCCAGAGTTAAACCCGTGTGTGGATTCAGCAGTCTGCAAACACTTTCTGTGCAGAGTCTCAATACTGGCGTTTTCAGGCCAATACCGGCATATGGAAGAAACAGCAGTAAGCACCGGGAAATATCTGCTTCTAAATCCAAAACGAAGCTATCTAACAGAACGGTTTTCATTGTGTGCACTCAACTTCCAGAGTTAAACCCGTGTGTGGATTCAGCAGTCTGCAAACAATTTCTGTGCATAGTATCAAAACAGGCATTTTCAGCCCAATACCGGCATACAGAAGAAACAGCAGTAAGCACAGGGAAATAACTGCTTCTAAATCCAAAACGCAGCTATCTAACAGAACGGTTGTCAATGTGTGCACTCAACTTCCAGAGTTCAACCCGTGTGTGGATTCAGCAGTCTGCAAAAACTTTCTATGCAGAGTGCCAAAACAGGCGTTTTCACCCCAATACCGTCATATGGAAGAAACAGCAGTAAGCACAGGGAAATAACTGCTTCTAAATCCAAAATGCAGCTATCTAACAGAACGGTTGTCAATGTGTGCACTCAACTTCCAGAGTTAAACCCGTGTGTGGATTCAACAGACTGCAAACACTTTCTGTGCAGAGTCTCAAAACAGGCGTTTCAGCCCAATAGCGGCATATGGAAGTAACAGCAGTAAGCACAGGGAAATATCTGCTTCTAAATCCAAAACGCAGCTATCTAACAGAACGGTTGTCATTGTGTGCACTCAACTTCCAGAGTTAAACCCGTGTGTGGATTCAACAGTCTGCAAACACTTTCTGTGCAGAGTCCCAAAACAGGCGATTTCAGCCCAATACCGGCATACGGAAGAAACAGCTGTAAGCACAGGGAAATATCTGCTTCTATATCCAAAACGCAGCTATTTAACAGAACGGTTGTCAATGTGTGCACTCAACTTCCAGAGTTAAACCCATGTGTTGATTCAGCAGTCTGCAAACACATTCTGTGCAGAGTCTCAAAACAGGAGTTTTCTGCCCAATACCGGCATATGGAAGAAACAGCAGAAAGCACAGGGAAATATCTGCTTTTAAATCCAAAACGCAGTTATCTAACAGAACGGTTGTCAATGTGTGCACTCAACTTCCAGAGTTAAACCCGTGTGAGGATTCAACAGTCTGCAAACACTTTCTGTGTAGAGTCTCAAAACAGGCGTTTTCAGCCCAATACCGGCATATGGAAGAAACAGCAGTAAGCACAGGGAAATATTTGCTTCTAAATCCAAAACCCAGCTACCTAACAGAACGGTTGTCAATGTGTGCACTCAACTTCCAGAGTTAAAGCCGTGTGTGGATTCAGCAGTCTGCAAACACTTTCTGTGCAGAGTCTCAAAACAGGCGTTTTCAGCCCAATACCGGCATATGGAAGAAACAGCAGTAAGCACAGGGAAATATCTGCTTCTAAATCCAAAACGCAGCTATCTAACAGAACGGTTGTCAATGTGTGCACTCAACTTCCAGAGTTAAACCCGTGTGAGGATTCAGCAGTCTGTAAACACTTTCTGTGCAGAGTCTCAAAACAGGCGTTTTCAGGCCAAAACCGGCATATGGAAGAAATAGCAGTAAGCACAGGGAAATATCTGCTTATAAATCAAAAACGCAGCTATCTAACAGAACGGTTGTCAATGTGTGCACTCAATTTCCAGAGTTAAACCCGTGTGTGGATTCAGCAGTCTGCAAACACTTTCTGTGCAGAATCTCAAAACAGGCGTTTTCAGCCCAATACCGGCATATGGAAGAAAAAGCAGTAAGCACAGGGAAATATCTGCTTCTCAATCCAAAACGCAGCTATCTAACAGAACGGTTGTCAATGTGTGCACTCAACTTCCAGAGTTAAACCCGTGTGTGGATTCAACAGTCTGCAAACACTTTCTGTGCAGAGTCCCAAAACAGGCGATTTCAGCCCAATACCGGCATACGGAAGAAACAGCTGTAAGCACAGGGAAATATCTGCTTCTATATCCAAAACGCAGCTATTTAACAGAACGGTTGTCAATGTGTGCACTCAACTTCCAGAGTTAAACCCGTGTGTGTATTCAGCAGTCTGCAAACACATTCTGTGCAGAGTCTCAAAACAGGTGTTTTCTGCCCAATACCGGCATATGGAAGAAACAGCAGTAAGCACAGGGAAATATCTGCTTTTAAATCCAAAACGCAGTTATCTAACAGAACGGTTGCCAATGTGTGCACTCAACTTCCAGAGTTAAACCCGTGTGAGGATTCAACAGTCTGCAAACAATTTCTGTGCAGAGTCTCAAAACAGGCGTTTTCAGCCCAATACCGGCATATGGAAGAAACAGCAGTAAGCACAGGGAAATATATGCTTCTAAATCCAAAACCCAGCTACCTAACAGAACGGTTGTCAATGTGTGCACTCAACTTCCAGAGTTAAAGCCGTGTGTGGATTCAGCAGTCTGCAAACACTTTCTGTGCAGAGTCTCAAAACAGGCGTTTTCAGCCCAATACCGGCATAAGGAAGAAACAGCAGTAAGCACAGGGAAATATCTGCTTCTAAATCCAAAACGCAGCTATCTAACAGAACGGTTGACAATGTGTGCACTCAACTTCCATAGTTAAACCCGTGTGTGGATTCAGCAGTCTGTAAACACTTTCTGTGCAGAGTCTCAAAACAGGCGTTTTCAGGCCAAAACCGGCATATGGAAGAAATAGCAGTAAGCAGAGGGAAATATCTGCCTCTAAATCAAAAACGCAGCTATCTAACAGAACGGTTGTCAATGTGTGCACTCAATTTCCAGAGTTAAACCCGTGTGTGGATTCAGCAGTCTGCAAACACCTTCTGTGCAGAGTCTCAAAACAGGCGTTTTCAGCCCAATACCGGCATATGGAAGAAAAAGCAGTAAGCACAGGAAATATCCGCTTCTCAATCCAAAACGCAGCTATCTAACAGAACGGTTGTCAATGTGTGCACTCAACTTCCAGAGTTAAACCCGTGTGTGGATTCAACAGACTGCAAACACTTTCTGTGCAGAGTCTCAAAACAGGCGTTTCAGCCCAGTAGCGGCATATGGAAGTAACAGCAGTAAGCACAGGGAAATATCTGCTTCTAAATCCAAAACGCAGCTATCTAACAGAACGGTTGTCATTGTGTGCACTCAACTTCCAGAGTTAAACCCGTGTGTGGATTCAACAGTCTGCAAACACTTTCTGTGCAGAGTCCCAAAACAGGCGATTTCAGCCCAATACCGGCATACGGAAGAAACAGCTGTAAGCACAGGGAAATATCTGCTTCTATATCCAAAACGCAGCTATTTAACAGAACGGTTGTCAATGTGTGCACTCAACTTCCAGAGTTAAACCCATGTGTTGATTCAGCAGTCTGCAAAAACATTCTGTGCAGAGTCTCAAAACAGGAGTTTTCTGCCCAATACCGGCATATGGAAGAAACAGCAGTAAGCACAGGGAAATATCTGCTTTTAAATCCAAAACGCAGTTATCTAACAGAACGGTTTCCAATGTGTGCACTCAACTTCCAGAGTTAAACCCGTGTGAGGATTCAACAGTCTGCAAACACTTTCTGTGCAGAGTCTCAAAACAGGCGTTTTCAGCCCAATACCGGCATATGGAAGAAACAGCAGTAAGCACAGGGAAATATTTGCTTCTAAATCCAAAACCCAGCTACCTAACAGAACGGTTGTCAATGTGTGCACTCAACTTCCAGAGTTAAAGCCGTCTGTGGATTCAGCAGTCTGCAAACACTTTCTGTGCAGAGTCTCAAAACAGGCGTTTTCAGCCCAATACCGGCATATGGAAGAAACAGCAGTAAGCACAGGGAAATATCTGCTTCTAAATCCAAAACGCAGCTATCTAACAGAACGGTTGTCAATGTGTGCACTCAACTTCCAGAGTTAAACCCGTGTGAGGATTCAGCAGTCTGTAAACACTTTCTGTGCAGAGTCTCAAAACAGGCGTTTTCAGGCCAAAACCGGCATATGGAAGAAATAGCAGTAAGCACAGGGAAATATCTACTTCTAAATCAAAAACGCAGCTATCTAACAGAACGGTTGTCAATGTGTGCACTCAATTTCCAGAGTTAAACCCGTGTGTGGATTCAGCAGTCTGCAAACACTTTCTGTGCAGAATCTCAAAACAGGCGTTTTCAGCCCAATACCGGCATATGGAAGAAAAAGCAGTAAGCACAGGGAAATATCTGCTTCTCAATCCAAAACGCAGCTATCTAACAGAACGGTTGTCAATGTGTGCACTCAACTTCCAGAGTTAAACCCGTGTGTGGATTCAACAGTCTGCAAACACTTTCTGTGCAGAGTCCCAAAACAGGCGATTTCAGCCCAATACCGGCATACGGAAGAAACAGCTGTAAGCACAGGAAATATCTGCGTCTATATCCAAAACGCAGCTATTTAACAGAACGGTTGTCAATGTGTGCACTCAACTTCCAGAGTTAAACCCGTGTGTTGATTCAGCAGTCTGCAAACACATTCTGTGCAGAGTCTCAAAACAGGAGTTTTCTGCCCAATACCGGCATAAGGAAGAAACAGCAGTAAGCACAGGGAAATATCTGCTTTTAAATCCAAAACGCAGTTATCTAACAGAACGGTTGTCAATGTGTGCACTCAACTTCCAGAGTTAAACACGTGTGTGGATTCAGCAGTCTGCAAACACTTTCTGTGCAGACTCTCAAAACAGGCGTTTTCAGCCCAATACCGGCATGTGGAAGAAACAGTAGTAAGCACAGGGAAATATCTGCTTCTAAATCCAAAACGCAGCTATCTAACAGAACGGTTGTCAATGTGTGCACTCAACTTCCAGAGTTAAACCCGTGTGTGGATTCAACAGTCTGCAAACACTTTCTGTGCAGAGTCTCAAAACAGGCGTTTCAGCCCAATAGTGGCATATGGAAGTAACAGCAGTAAGCACAGGGAAATATCTGCTTCTAAATCCAAAACGCAGCTATCTAACAGAACGGTTGTCATTGTGTGCACTCAACTTCCAGAGTTAAACCCGTGTGTGGATTCAACAGTCTGCAAACACTTTCTGTGCAGAGTCCCAAAACAGGCGATTTCAGCCCAATACCGGCATATGGAAGAAACAGCTGTAAGCACAGGGAAATATCTGCTTCTATATATAAAACGCAGCTATTTAACAGAACGGTTGTCAATGTGTGCACTCAACTTCCAGAGTTAAACCTGTGTGTTGATTCAGCAGTCTACAAACACATTCTGTGCAGAGTCTCAAAACAGGAGTTTTCTGCCCAATATCGGCATATGGAAGAAACAGCAGTAAGCACAGGGAAATATCTGCTTTTAAATCCAAAACGCAGTTATCTAACAGAACGGTTGTCAATGTGTGCACTCAACTTCCAGAGTTAAACCCGTGTGAGGATTCAACAGTCTGCAAACACTTTCTGTGTAGAGTCTCAAAACAGGCGTTTTCAGCCCAATACCGGCATATGGAAGAAACAGCAGTAAGCACAGGGAAATATTTGCTTCTAAATCCAAAACCCAGCTACGTAACAGAACGGTTGTCAATGTGTGCACTCAACTTCCAGAGTTAAAGCCGTGTGTGGATTCAGCAGTCTGCAAACACCTTCTGTGCTGAGTCTCAAAACAGGCGTTTTCAGCCCAATACCGGAATGTGGAAGAAAAAGCAGTAAGCACAGGGAAATATCTGCTTCTCAATCCAAAACGCAGCTATCTAACAGAACGGCTCTCAATGTGTGCACTCAACTTCCAGAGTTAAACCCGTGTGTGGATTCATCAGTCTGCAAACACTTTCTGTGCAGAGTCTCAAAACAGGGGTTTTCAGCCCAATACCGGCATATGGAAGAATTAGCAGTAAGCACACGGAAATATCTGCTTCTAAATCCAAAACGCAGCTATCTAACAGAACGGTTGTCAATGTGTGCACTCAACTTCCAGAGTTAAACCCGTGTGTGGATTCAGCAGTCTGCAAACACTTTCTGTGCAGAGTCTCAAAACAGGCGTTTTCAGTCCAATAACGGCATATGGAAGAAACTGCAGTAAGCACAGCGAAATATCTGCTTCTAAATCCAGAACGCAGCTATCTAACAGAACGGTTGTCAATGTGTGCACTCAACTTCCCGAGTTAAACCCGTGTTTGCATTCAGCAGTCTGCAAACCCTTTCTGTGCAGAGTCTCAAAACAGGCGTTTTCATCCCTATACCGGCATAGGGAGGAAACAGCAATAAGCACAGTGAAATATCTGCTTCTAAATCCAAAACGCAGCTATCTAACAGAACGGTTGTCAATGTGTGCACTCAACTTCCAGAGTTAAACCCGTGTGTGGATTCAGCAGTCTGCAAACACTTTCTGTGCAGAGTCTCAAAGCTGGCGTTTTCAGCCCAATACCGGCATATGGAAGAAACAGCAGTAAGCACAGGGAAATATCTGCTTCTAAATCCAAAACGAAGCTATCTAACAGAACGGTTTTCATTGTGTGCACTCAACTTCCAGAGTTAAACCCGTGTGTGGATTCAGCAGTCTGCAAACAATTTCTGTGCATAGTATCAAAACAGGCGTTTTCAGCCCAATACCGGCATACAGAAGAAACAGCAGTAAGCACAGGGAAATAACTGCTTCTAAATCCAAAACGCAGCTATCTAACAGAACGGTTGTCAATGTGTGCACTCAACTTCCAGAGTTAAAGCCGTGTGTGGATTCAGCAGTCTGCAAACACTTTCTGTGCAGAGTCTGAAAACAGGCGTTTTCAGTCCAATAACGGCATATGGAAGAAACTGCAGTAAGCACAGCGAAATATCTGCTTCTAAATCCAGAACGCAGCTATCTAACAGAACGGTTGTCAATGTGTGCACTCAACTTCCCGAGTTAAACCCGTGTTTGCATTCAGCAGTCTGCAAACCCTTTCTGTGCAGAGTCTCAAAACAGGCGTTTTCATCCCTATACCGGCATATGGAAGAAACAGCAGTAAGCACAGGGAAATATCTGCTTCTAAATCCAAAACGCAGCTATCTAACATAACGGTTGTCAATGTGTGCACTCAACTTCCAGAGTTAAACCCGTGTGTGGATTCAAGATTCTGTAAACACTTTCTGTGCAGAGTCCGAAAACAGGCGTTTTTAGCCCAATACCGGCATATGGAAGAAACAGCAGTAAGCACAGGGAAATATCTGCTTTTAAATCCAAAACGCAGTTATCTAACAGAACGGTTTCCAATGTGTGCACTCAACTTCCAGAGTTAAACCCGTGTGAGGATTCAACAGTCTGCAAACACTTTCGGTGCAGAGTCTCAAAACAGGCGTTTTCAGCCCAATACCGGCATATGGAAGAAACAGCAGTAAGCACAGGGAAATATCTGCTTCTAAATCCAAAACGCAGCTATCTAACAGAACGGTTGTCAATGTGTGCATTCAACTTCCTGAGTTAAACCCGTGTGTGGATTCAGCAGTCTGCAAACACTTTCTGTGCAGAGTCTCAAAACAGGCGTTTTCAGCCCAATACCGGCATATGGAAGAAACAGCAGTAAGCACAGGGAAATATCTGCTTCTAAATCCAAAACCCAGCTATCTAACAGAGCGGTTGTCAATCTGTGCACTCAACTTCCAGAGTTAAACCCGTGTGTGGATTCAGGAGTCTGCAAACACTTTCTGTGCAGAGTCTCAAAATAGGCGTTTTCAGCCCAATACCGGCATATGGAAGAAACAGCAGTAAGCACAGGGAAATATCTGTTTCTAAATCCAAAACGCAGCTATCTAACAGAACGGTTGTCAATGTGTGCACTCAACTTCCAGAGTTAAACCCGTGTGTGGATTCATCAGTCTGCAAACACTTTCTCTGCAGAGTCTCAAAACAGGTGTTTTCAGCCCAATACCGGCATAAGGAAGAAACAGCAGTAAGCACAGGGAAATATCTGCTTCTAAATCCAAAACGCAGCTATCTAACCGAACGGTTGTCAATGTGTGCACTCAACTTCCAGAGATAAACCCGTGTATGGATTCAGCAGTCTGCAAACACTTTTTGTGCAGAGTCTCAAAACAGGCGTTTTCAGCCCAATACCGGCATATGGAAGAAACAGCAGTAAGCACAGGGAAATATCTGCTTCTAAATCCAAAACGCAGTTATCTAACAGAACGGTTGTCAATGTGTGCACTCAACTTCCAGAATTAAACCCGTGTGTGGATTCAGCAGTCTGCAAACACATTCTGTGCAGAGTCTCAAAACAGGTGTTTTAAGCCCAATACCGGCATATGGAAGAAACAGCAGTAAGCACATGCAAATATCTGCTTCTAAATCCAAAACGCAGGTATCTAACAGAACGGTTGTCAATGTGAGCACTCAACTTCCAGAGTAAACGTGTGTGGATTCAGCAGTCTGCAAACACTTTCTGTGCAGAGTCTCAAAACAGGCATTTTCAGCCCAATACAGTCATATAGAAGAAACAGCAGTAAGCTCAGGGAAATATCTGCTTCTCAATCGAAAACGCAGCTATCTAACAGAACGGTTGTCAATGTGTGCACTCAACTTCCAGAGTTAAACCCGTGTGTGGATTCAGCAGTCTGCAAACACTTTCTGTGCAGAGTCTCAAAACAGGCGTTTTCAGCCCAATGCCGGCATATGGAAGAAACAGCAGTAAGCACAGGGAAATATCTGCTTCTAAATCCAAAACGCAGCTATCTAACAGAACGGTTGTCAATGTGTGCACTCAACTTCCAGAGTTAAACCCGTGTGTGGATTCAGCAGTCTGCAAACACGTTCTGTGCAGAGTCTGAAAACAGGCGTTTTCAGTCCAATAACGGCATATGGAAGAAACTGCAGTAAGCACAGCGAAATATCTGCTTCTAAATCCATAACGCAGCTATCTAACAGAACGGTTGTCAATGTGTGCACTCAACTTCCAGAGTTAAACCCGTGTGTGGATTCATGAGTCTGTTAACACTTTCTGTGCAGTGTCCGAAAACAGGCGTTTTTAGCCCAATACCGGCATATGGAAGAAACAGCAGTCAGCACAGGGAAATATCTGCTTTTAAATCCAAAACGCAGTTATCTAACAGAACGGTTGCCAATGTGTGCACTCAGCTTCCAGAGTTAAACCCGTGTGAGGATTCAACAGTCTGCAAACACTTTCTGTGGAGAGTCTCAAAACAGGCGTTTTCAGCCCAATACCGGCATATTGAAAAAACAGCAGTAAGCACAGGGAAATATCTGCTTCTAATTCCAAAATACAGCTATCTAACAGAACGGTTGTCAATGTGTGCACACAACTTCCAGAGTTAAACCCGTGTGTGGATTCAGCAGTCTGCAAACACTTTCTGTGCAGAGTCTCTAAACAGGCGTTTTCAGCCCAATACCGGCATATGGAAGAAACAGCAGTAAACACAGGGAAATATCTGCTTCTAAATCCAAAACGCAGCAATCTAACAGAACGGTTGTCAATGTGTGCGCTCAACTTCCAGAGTTAAACCCGTGTGTGGATTCAGCAGTCTGCAAACACTTTCTGTGCAGAGTCTCAAAAAAGGTGTTTTCAGCCCAATACCGGCATATGGAAGAAACAGCAGTAAGCACAGGGAAATATCTGCTTCTAAATCCAAAATGCAGCTATCTAACAGAACGGTTGTCAATGTGAGCACTCAACTTCCAGAGTAAACGTGTGTTGATTCAGCAGTCTGCAAACACTTTCTGTGCAGAGTCTCAAAACAGGCGTTTTCAGCGCAATACCGGCATATGGCAGAAACAGAAGTAAGCACAGGGAAATATCTGCTTCTAAATCCAAAACGCAGCTATCTAACAGAACGGCTGTCAATGTGTGCACTCAACTTCCAGAGTTAAACCCGTGTGTGGATTCAGCAGTCTGCAAACACTTTTTATGCAGAGTCTCAAAACAGGCGTTTTCAGCCCAATATCCGCATAAGGAAGAAACAGCAGTAAGCACAGGGAAATATATGCTTCTAAATCCAAAACGCAGCTATCTAACCGAACGGTTGTCAATGTGTACACTCAACATCCAGAGGTAAACCCGTGTGTGGATTCAGCAGTCTGCAAACACTTTTTGTGCAGAGTCTCAAAACAGGCGTTTTCAGCCCAATACCGGCATATGGAAGAAACAGCAGTAAGCACAGGGAAATATCTGCTTCTAAATCCAAAACACAGTTATCTAACAGAACGGTAGTCAATGTGTGCACTCAACTTCCAGAATTAAACCCGTTTGTGGATTCAGCAGTCTGCAAACACTTTCTGTGCAGAGTCTCAAAACAGGTGTTTTCAGCCCAATACCGGCATATGGAAGAAACAGCAGTAAGCACAGGGAAATATCTGCTTCTAAATCCAAAACGCAGCTATCTAACAGAACGGTTGTCAATGTGTGCACTCAACTTCCAGGGTAAATGTGTGTGGATTCAGCAGTCTGCAAACATTTTCTGTGCAGAGTCTCAAATCAGGAGTTTTCTGCCCAAAACCGGCATATGGAAGAAACAGCAGTAAGCACAGGGAAATATCTGCTTCTAAATCCAAAACGCAGCTATCTAACAGAACGGTTGTCAATGTGGGCACTCAACTTCCAGAATTAAACCCGTGTGTGGATTCAGCAGTCTGCAAAGACTTTCTGTGCAGAGTCTCAAAACAGGCGTTTTCAGCCCAATACCGGCATAAGGAAGAAACAGCAGTAAGCACAGGGAAATAACTGCTTCTAAATCCAAAATGCAGCTATCTAACAAAACGGTTGTAAATGTGTGCGCTCAACTTCCAGAGTTAAACCCGTGTGTGGATTCAGCAGTCTGCAATCAATTTCTGTGCAGAGTTTCAAAAAAGGCATTTTCAGCCCAATACCGGCATATGGAGGAAACAGCAGTTAGCACAGGGAAATATCTGCTTCTAAATCCAAAACGCAGCTATCTAACAGAACGGCTGTCAATGTGTGCACTCAACTTCCAGAGTTAAACCCGTGTGTGGATTCATCAGTCTGCAAACACTTTCTGTGCAGAGTCTCAAAACAGGCGTTTTCAGCCCCATACCGGCATATGGAAGAAACAGCAGTAAGCACAGGGAAATATCTGCTCCTAAATCCAAAACGCAGCTATCTAACAGAACGGTTGTCAATGTGTGCACTCAACTTCCAGAGTTAAACCCGTGTGTCGATTCAGCAGTCTGCAAACACTTTCTGTGCAGAGTCTGAAAACAGGCGTTTTCAGTCCAATAACGGCATATGGAAGAAACTGCAGTAAGCACAGCGAAATATCTGCTGCTAAATCCAGAATGCAGCTATCTAACAGAACGGTTGTCAATGTGTGCACTCAACTTCCAGAGTTCAACCCGTGTGTGGATTCAGCAGTCTGCTAAAACTTTCTGTGCAGAGTGCCAAAACAGGTGTTTTCAGCCCAATACCGTCATATGGAAGAAACAGCAGTAAGCACAGGGAAATAACTGCTTCTAAATCCAAAATGCAGCTATCTAACAGAACGGTTGTCAATGTGTGCACTCAACTTCCAGAGTTAAACCCGTGTGTGGATTCAGCAGTTTGTAAACACTTTCTGTGCAGTCTCAAAACAGGCGTTTTCAGCCCAATACCGGCATATGGAAGAAACAGCAGTAAGCACAGGGAAATATCTGCTTCTAAATCCGGAACGCAGCTATCTAACAGAACGATTGTCATTGTGTGCACTCAATTCCCAGAGTTAAACCCGTGTGTGTATTCAGCAGTCTGCAAAAACTTTCTGTGCAGAGTGCCAAAGCAGGCGTTTTCAGCCCAATACCGTCATATGGAAGAAACAGCAGTAAGCACAGGGAAATAACTGCTTCTAAATCCAAAATGCAGCTATCTAACAGAACGGTTGTAAATGTGTGCGCTCAACTTCCAGAGTTAAACCCGTGTGTGGATTCAGCAGTCTGCAATCAATTTCTGTGCAGAGTTTCAAAAAAGGCATTTTCAGCCCAATACCGGCATATGGAAGAAACAGCAGTAAGCACAGGGAAATATCTGCTTCTAAATCCAGAACGCAGCTATCTAACAAAACGGTTGTCAATGTGTGCACTCAACATCCAGAGTAAACGTGTGTGGATTCAGCAGTCTGCAAACACTTTCTGCGCAGAGTCTCAAATCAGGAGTTTTCTGCCCAACACCGGCATATGGAAGAAACAGCAGTAAGCACAGGGAAATATCTACTTCTCAATCCAAAACGCAGCTATCTAACAGAACGGTTGTCAATGTGTGCACTCAACTTCCAGAGTTAAACCCGTGTGTGGATTCAGCAGTCTGCAAACACTTTATGTGCAGAGACTCAAAACTGGCGTTTTCAGCCCAATACCGGCATGTGGAAGAAACAGCAGTAAGCACAGGGAAATATCTGCTTCTAAATCCAAAACGAAGCTATCTAACAGAACGGTTTTCATTGTGTGCACTCAACTTCCAGAGTTAAACCCGTGTGTGGATTCAGCAGTCTGCAAACAATTTCTGTGCATAGTATCAAAACAGGCGTTTTCAGCCCAATACCGGCATACGGAAGAAACAGCAGTAAGCACAGGGAAATAACTGCTTCTAAATCCAAAACGCAACTATCTAACAGAACGGTTGTCAATGTGTGCACTCAACTTCCAGAGATCAACCCGTGTGTGGATTCAGCAGTCTGCAAAAACTTTCTGTGCAGAGTGCCAAAACAGGCGTTTTCACCCCAATACCGTCATATGGAAGAAACAGCAGTAAGCACAGGGAAATAACGGCTTCTAAATCCAAAATGCAGCTATCTAACAGAACGGTTGTCAATGTGTGCACTCAACTTCCTGAGTTCAACCCGTGTGTGGATTCAACATTCTGCAAACACTTTCTGTGCAGAGTCTCAAAACATGCATTTTCAGCCCAATAGCGGCATATGGAAGTAACAGCAGTAAGCACAGGGAAATATCTGCTTCTAAATCCAAAACGCAGCTATCTAACAGAACGGTTGTCATTGTGTGCACTCAACTTCCAGAGTTAAACCCGTGTGTGGATTCAACAGTCTGCAAACACTTTCTGAGCAGAGTCCCAAAACAGGCGATTTCAGCCCAATACCGGCATACGGAAGAAACAGCTGTAAGCACAGGGAAATATCTGCTTCTATATCCAAAACGCAGCTATTTAACAGAACGGTTGTCAATGTGTGCACTCAACTTCCAGAGTTAAACCCGTGTGTGTATTCAGCAGTCTGCAAACACATTCTGTGCAGAGTCTCAAAACAGGGGTTTTCTGCCCAATACCGGCATATGGAAGAAACAGCAGTAAGCACAGGGAAATATCTGCTTTTAAATCCAAAACGCAGTTATCTAACAGAACGGTTGCCAATGTGTGCACTCAACTTCCAGAGTTAAACCCGTGTGAGGATTCAACAGTCTGCAAACACTTTCTGTGCAGAGTCTCAAAACAGGCGTTTTCAGCCCAATACCGGCATATGGAAGAAACAGCAGTAAGCACAGGGAAATATATGCTTCTAAATCCAAAACCCAGCTACCTAACAGAACCGTTGTCAATGTGTGCACTTAATTTCCAGAGTTAAACCCGTGTGTGGATTCAGCAGTCTGCAAACACCTTCTGTGCAGAGTCTCAAAACAGGCGTTTTCAGCCCAATACCGGAATATGGAAGAAAAAGCAGTAAGCACAGGGAAATATCTGCTTCTCAATCCAAAACGCAGCTATCTAACAGAACGGCTGTCAATGTGTACACTCAACTTCCAGAGTTAAACCCGTGTGTGGATTCATCAGTCTGCAAACACTTTCTGTGCAGAGTCTCAAAACAGGGGTTTTCAGCCCAATACCGGCATATGGAAGAATTAGCAGTAAGCACAGGGAAATATCTGCTTCTAAATCCAAAACGCAGCTATCTAACAGAACGGTTGTCAATGTGTGCACTCAACTTCCAGAGCTAAACCCGTGTGTGGATTCAGCAGTCTGCAAACACTTTCTGTGCAGAGTCTGAAAACAGGCGTTTTCAGTCCAATAACGGCATATGGAAGAAACTGCAGTAAGCACAGCGAAATATCTGCTTCTAAATCCAGAACGCAGCTATCTAACAGAACGGTTGTCAATGTGTGCACTCAACTTCCCGAGTTAAACCCGTGTTTGCATTCAGCAGTCTGCAAACCCTTTCTGTGCAGAGTCTCAAAACAGGCGTTTTCATCCCTATACCGGCATAGGGAGGAAACAGCAATAAGCACAGTGAAATATCTGCTTCTAAATCCAAAACGCAGCTATCTAACAGAACGGTTGTCAATGTGTGCACTCAACTTCCAGAGTTAAACCCGTGTGTGGATTCAGCAGTCTGCAAACACTTTCTCTGCAGAGTCCCAAAACAGGCGTTTTCATCCCATTACCGGCATATGGAAGAAACAGCAGTAAGCACTGGGAAATATCTGCTTCTAAATCCAAAACGCAGCTATCTAACAGAACGGTTGTCAATGTGTGCACTCAACTTCCCGAGTTAAACCCGTGTTTGCATTCAGCAGTCTGCAAACCCTTTCTGTGCAGAGTCTCAAAACAGGCGTTTTCAGCCCAATACCGGCATATGGAAGAAAAAGCAGTAAGCACAGGAAATATCCGCTTCTCAATCCAAAACGCAGCTATCTAACAGAACGGTTGTCAATGTGTGCACTCAACTTCCAGAGTTAAACCCGTGTGTGGATTCAACAGACTGCAAACACTTTCTGTGCAGAGTCTCAAAACAGGCGTTTCAGCCCAATAGCGGCATATGGAAGTAACAGCAGTAAGCACAGGGAAATATCTGCTTCTAAATCCAAAACGCAGCTATCTAACAGAACGGTTGTCATTGTGTGCACTCAACTTCCAGAGTTAAACCCGTGTGTGGATTCAACAGTCTGCAAACACTTTCTGTGCAGAGTCCCAAAACAGGCGATTTCAGCCCAATACCGGCATACGGAAGAAACAGCTGTAAGCACAGGGAAATATCTGCTTCTATATCCAAAACGCAGCTATTTAACAGAACGGTTGTCAATGTGTGCACTCAACTTCCAGAGTTAAACCCATGTGTTGATTCAGCAGTCTGCAAACACATTCTGTGCAGAGTCTCAAAACAGGAGTTTTCTGCCCAATACCGGCATATGGAAGAAACAGCAGTAAGCACAGGGAAATATCTGCTTTTAAATCCAAAACGCAGTTATCTAACAGAACGGTTGTCAATGTGTGCACTCAACTTCCAGAGTTAAACCCGTGTGAGGATTCAACAGTCTGCAAACACTTTCTGTGCAGAGTCTCAAAACAGGCGTTTTCAGCCCAATACCGGCATATGGAAGAAACAGCAGTAAGCACAGGGAAATATATGCTTCTAAATCCAAAACCCAGCTACCTAACAGAACCGTTGTCAATGTGTGCACTTAATTTCCAGAGTTAAACCCGTGTGTGGATTCAGCAGTCTGCAAACACCTTCTGTGCAGAGTCTCAAAACAGGCGTTTTCAGCCCAATACCGGAATATGGAAGAAAAAGCAGTAAGCACAGGGAAATATCTGCTTCTCAATCCAAAACGCAGCTATCTAACAGAACGGCTGTCAATGTGTGCACTCAACTTCCAGAGTTAAACCCGTGTGTGGATGCATCAGTCTGCAAACACTTTCTGTGCAGAGTCTCAAAACAGGGGTTTTCAGCCCAATACCGGCATATGGAAGAATTAGCAGTAAGCACAGGGAAATATCTGCTTCTAAATCCAAAACGCAGCTATCTAACAGAACGGTTGTCAATGTGTGCACTCAACTTCCAGAGTTAAACCCGTGTGTGGATTCAGCAGTCTGCAAACACTTTCTGTGCAGAGTCTGAAAACAGGCGTTTTCAGTCCAATAACGGCATATGGAAGAAACTGCAGTAAGCACAGCGAAATATCTGCTTCTAAATCCAGAACGCAGCTATCTAACAGAACGGTTGTCAATGTGTGCACTCAACTTCCCGAGTTAAACCCGTGTTTGCATTCAGCAGTCTGCAAACCCTTTCTGTGCAGAGTCTCAAAACAGGCGTTTTCATCCCTATACCGGCATAGGGAGGAAACAGCAATAAGCACAGTGAAATATCTGCTTCTAAATCCAAAACGCAGCTATCTAACAGAACGGTTGTCAATGTGTGCACTCAACTTCCAGAGTTAAACCCGTGTGTGGATTCAGCAGTCTGCAAACACTTTCTGTGCAGAGTCTCAATACTGGCGTTTTCAGGCCAATACCGGCATATGGAAGAAACAGCAGTAAGCACAGGGAAATATCTGCTTCTAAATCCAAAACGAAGCTATCTAACAGAACGGTTTTCATTGTGTGCACTCAACTTCCAGAGTTAAACCCGTGTGTGGATTCAGCAGTCTGCAAACAATTTCTGTGCATAGTATCAAAACAGGCATTTTCAGCCCAATACCGGCATACAGAAGAAACAGCAGTAAGCACAGGGAAATAACTGCTTCTAAATCCAAAACGCAGCTATCTAACAGAACGGTTGTCAATGTGTGCACTCAACTTCCAGAGTTCAACCCGTGTGTGGATTCAGCAGTCTGCAAAAACTTTCTATGCAGAGTGCCAAAACAGGCGTTTTCACCCCAATACCGTCATATGGAAGAAACAGCAGTAAGCACAGGGAAATAACTGCTTCTAAATCCAAAATGCAGCTATCTAACAGAACGGTTGTCAATGTGTGCACTCAACTTCCAGAGTTAAACCCGTGTGTGGATTCAACAGACTGCAAACACTTTCTGTGCAGAGTCTCAAAACAGGCGTTTCAGCCCAATAGCGGCATATGGAAGTAACAGCAGTAAGCACAGGGAAATATCTGCTTCTAAATCCAAAACGCAGCTATCTAACAGAACGGTTGTCATTGTGTGCACTCAACTTCCAGAGTTAAACCCGTGTGTGGATTCAACAGTCTGCAAACACTTTCTGTGCAGAGTCCCAAAACTGGCGTTTTCAGCCCATTACCGGCATACGGAAGAAACAGCTGTAAGCACAGGGAAATATCTGCTTCTATATCCAAAACGCAGCTATTTAACAGAACGGTTGTCAATGTGTGCACTCAACTTCCAGAGTTAAACCCATGTGTTGATTCAGCAGTCTGCAAACACATTCTGTGCAGAGTCTCAAAACAGGAGTTTTCTGCCCAATACCGGCATATGGAAGAAACAGCAGTAAGCACAGGGAAATATCTGCTTTTAAATCCAAAACGCAGTTATCTAACAGAACGGTTGTCAATGTGTGCACTCAACTTCCAGAGTTAAACCCGTGTGAGGATTCAACAGTCTGCAAACACTTTCTGTGTAGAGTCTCAAAACAGGCGTTTTCAGCCCAATACCGGCATATGGAAGAAACAGCAGTAAGCACAGGGAAATATTTGCTTCTAAATCCAAAACCCAGCTACCTAAAAGAACGGTTGTCAATGTGTGCACTCAACTTCCAGAGTTAAAGCCGTGTGTGGATTCAGCAGTCTGCAAACACTTTCTGTGCAGAGTCTCAAAACAGGCGTTTTCAGCCCAATACCGGCATATGGAAGAAACAGCAGTAAGCACAGGGAAATATCTGCTTCTAAATCCAAAACGCAGCTATCTAACAGAACGGTTGTCAATGTGTGCACTCAACTTCCAGAGTTAAACCCGTGTGAGGATTCAGCAGTCTGTAAACACTTTCTGTGCAGAGTCTCAAAACAGGCGTTTTCAGGCCAAAACCGGCATATGGAAGAAATAGCAGTAAGCACAGGGAAATATCTGCTTATAAATCAAAAACGCAGCTATCTAACAGAACGGTTGTCAATGTGTGCACTCAATTTCCAGAGTTAAACCCGTGTGTGGATTCAGCAGTCTGCAAACACTTTCTGTGCAGAGTCTCAAAACAGGCGTTTTCATCCCTATACCGGCATAGGGAGGAAACAGCAATAAGCACAGTGAAATATCTGCTTCTAAATCCAAAACGCAGCTATCTAACAGAACGGTTGTCAATGTGTGCACTCAACTTCCAGAGTTAAACCCGTGTGTGGATTCAGCAGTCTGCAAACACTTTCTCTGCAGAGTCCCAAAACAGGCGTTTTCAGCCCATTACCGGCATATGGAAGAAACAGCAGTAAGCACTGGGAAATATCTGCTTCTAAATCCAAAACGCAGCTATCTAACAGAACGGTTGTCAATGTGTGCACTCAACTTCCCGAGTTAAACCCGTGTTTGCATTCAGCAGTCTGCAAACCCTTTCTGTGCAGAGTCTCAAAACAGGCGTTTTCAGCCCAATACCGGCATATGGAAGAAAAAGCAGTAAGCACAGGAAATATCCGCTTCTCAATCCAAAACGCAGCTATCTAACAGAACGGTTGTCAATGTTTGCACTCAACTTCCAGAGTTAAACCCGTGTGTGGATTCAACAGACTGCAAACACTTTCTGTGCAGAGTCTCAAAACAGGCGTTTCAGCCCAATAGCGGCATATGGAAGTAACAGCAGTAAGCACAGGGAAATATCTGCTTCTAAATCCAAAACGCAGCTATCTAACAGAACGGTTGTCATTGTGTGCACTCAACTTCCAGAGTTAAACCCGTGTGTGGATTCAACAGTCTGCAAACACTTTCTGTGCAGAGTCCCAAAACAGGCGATTTCAGCACAATACCGGCATACGGAAGAAACAGCTGTAAGCACAGGGAAATATCTGCTTCTATATCCAAAACGCAGCTATTTAACAGAACGGTTGTCAATGTGTGCACTCAACTTCCAGAGTTAAACCCATGTGTTGATTCAGCAGTCTGCAAACACATTCTGTGCAGAGTCTCAAAACAGGAGTTTTCTGCCCAATACCGGCATATGGAAGAAACAGCAGTAAGCACAGGGAAATATCTGCTTTTAAATCCAAAACGCAGTTATCTAACAGAACGGTTGTCAATGTGTGCACTCAACTTCCAGAGTTAAACCCGTGTGAGGATTCAACAGTCTGCAAACACTTTCTGTGCAGAGTCTCAAAACAGGCGTTTTCAGCCCAATACCGGCATATGGAAGAAACAGCAGTAAGCACAGGGAAATATATGCTTCTAAATCCAAAACCCAGCTACCTAACAGAACCGTTGTCAATGTGTGCACTTAATTTCCAGAGTTAAACCCGTGTGTGGATTCAGCAGTCTGCAAACACCTTCTGTGCAGAGTCTCAAAACAGGCGTTTTCAGCCCAATTCCGGAATATGGAAGAAAAAGCAGTAAGCACAGGGAAATATCTGCTTCTCAATCCAAAACGCAGCTATCTAACAGAACGGCTGTCAATGTGTGCACTCAACTTCCAGAGTTAAACCCGTGTGTGGATGCATCAGTCTGCAAACACTTTCTGTGCAGAGTCTCAAAACAGGGGTTTTCAGCCCAATACCGGCATATGGAAGAATTAGCAGTAAGCACAGGGAAATATCTGCTTCTAAATCCAAAACGCAGCTATCTAACAGAACGGTTGTCAATGTGTGCACTCAACTTCCAGAGTTAAACCCGTGTGTGGATTCAGCAGTCTGCAAACACTTTCTGTGCAGAGTCTGAAAACAGGCGTTTTCAGTCCAATAACGGCATATGGAAGAAACTGCAGTAAGCACAGCGAAATATCTGCTTCTAAATCCAGAACGCAGCTATCTAACAGAACGGTTGTCAATGTGTGCACTCAACTTCCCGAGTTAAACCCGTGTTTGCATTCAGCAGTCTGCAAACCCTTTCTGTGCAGAGTCTCAAAACAGGCGTTTTCATCCCTATACCGGCATAGGGAGGAAACAGCAATAAGCACAGTGAAATATCTGCTTCTAAATCCAAAACGCAGCTATCTAACAGAACGGTTGTCAATGTGTGCACTCAACTTCCAGAGTTAAACCCGTGTGTGGATTCAGCAGTCTGCAAACACTTTCTGTGCAGAGTCTCAATACTGGCGTTTTCAGGCCAATACCGGCATATGGAAGAAACAGCAGTAAGCACAGGGAAATATCTGCTTCTAAATCCAAAACGAAGCTATCTAACAGAACGGTTTTCATTGTGTGCACTCAACTTCCAGAGTTAAACCCGTGTGTGGATTCAGCAGTCTGCAAACAATTTCTGTGCATAGTATCAAAACAGGCATTTTCAGCCCAATACCGGCATACAGAAGAAACAGCAGTAAGCAAAGGGAAATAACTGCTTCTAAATCCAAAACGCAGCTATCTAACAGAACGGTTGTCAATGTGTGCACTCAACTTCCAGAGTTCAACCCGTGTGTGGATTCAGCAGTCTGCAAAAACTTTCTATGCAGAGTGCCAAAACAGGCGTTTTCACCCCAATACCGTCATATGGAAGAAACAGCAGTAAGCACAGGGAAATAACTGCTTCTAAATCCAAAATGCAGCTATCTAACAGAACGGTTGTCAATGTGTGCACTCAACTTCCAGAGTTAAACCCGTGTGTGGATTCAACAGACTGCAAACACTTTCTGTGCAGAGTCTCAAAACAGGCGTTTCAGCCCAATAGCGGCATATGGAAGTAACAGCAGTAAGCACAGGGAAATATCTGCTTCTAAATCCAAAACGCAGCTATCTAACAGAACGGTTGTCATTGTGTGCACTCAACTTCCAGAGTTAAACCCGTGTGTGGATTCAACAGTCTGCAAACACTTTCTGTGCAGAGTCCCAAAACTGGCGTTTTCAGCCCATTACCGGCATACGGAAGAAACAGCTGTAAGCACAGGGAAATATCTGCTTCTATATCCAAAACGCAGCTATTTAACAGAACGGTTGTCAATGTGTGCACTCAACTTCCAGAGTTAAACCCATGTGTTGATTCAGCAGTCTGCAAACACATTCTGTGCAGAGTCTCAAAACAGGAGTTTTCTGCCCAATACCGGCATATGGAAGAAACAGCAGTAAGCACAGGGAAATATCTGCTTTTAAATCCAAAACGCAGTTATCTAACAGAACGGTTGTCAATGTGTGCACTCAACTTCCAGAGTTAAACCCGTGTGAGGATTCAACAGTCTGCAAACACTTTCTGTGTAGAGTCTCAAAACAGGCGTTTTCAGCCCAATACCGGCATATGGAAGAAACAGCAGTAAGCACAGGGAAATATTTGCTTCTAAATCCAAAACCCAGCTACCTAACAGAACGGTTGTCAATGTGTGCACTCAACTTCCAGAGTTAAAGCCGTGTGTGGATTCAGCAGTCTGCAAACACTTTCTGTGCAGAGTCTCAAAACAGGCGTTTTCAGCCCAATACCGGCATATGGAAGAAACAGCAGTAAGCACAGGGAAATATCTGCTTCTAAATCCAAAACGCAGCTATCTAACAGAACGGTTGTCAATGTGTGCACTCAACTTCCAGAGTTAAACCCGTGTGAGGATTCAGCAGTCTGTAAACACTTTCTGTGCAGAGTCTCAAAACAGGCGTTTTCAGGCCAAAACCGGCATATGGAAGAAATAGCAGTAAGCACAGGGAAATATCTGCTTATAAATCAAAAACGCAGCTATCTAACAGAACGGTTGTCAATGTGTGCACTCAATTTCCAGAGTTAAACCCGTGTGTGGATTCAGCAGTCTGCAAACACTTTCTGTGCAGAATCTCAAAACAGGCGTTTTCAGCCCAATACCGGCATATGGAAGAAAAAGCAGTAAGCACAGGGAAATATCTGCTTCTCAATCCAAAACGCAGCTATCTAACAGAACGGTTGTCAATGTGTGCACTCAACTTCCAGAGTTAAACCCGTGTGTGGATTCAACAGTCTGCAAACACTTTCTGTGCAGAGTCCCAAAACAGGCGATTTCAGCCCAATACCGGCATACCTAAGAAACAGCTGTAAGCACAGGGAAATATCTGCTTCTATATCCAAAACGCAGCTATTTAACAGAACGGTTGTCAATGTGTGCACTCAACTTCCAGAGTTAAACCCGTGTGTGTATTCAGCAGTCTGCAAACACATTCTGTGCAGAGTCTCAAAACAGGGGTTTTCTGCCCAATACCGGCATATGGAAGAAACAGCAGTAAGCACAGGGAAATATCTGCTTTTAAATCCAAAACGCAGTTATCTAACAGAACGGTTGCCAATGTGTGCACTCAACATCCAGAGTTAAACCCGTGTGAGGATTCAACAGTCTGCAAACAATTTCTGTGCAGAGTCTCAAAACAGGCGTTTTCAGCCCAATACCGGCATATGGAAGAAACAGCAGTAAGCACAGGGAAATATATGCTTCTAAATCCAAAACCCAGCTACCTAACAGAACGGTTGTCAATGTGTGCACTCAACTTCCAGAGTTAAAGCCGTGTGTGGATTCAGCAGTCTGCAAACACTTTCTGTGCAGAGTCTCAAAACAGGCGTTTTCAGCCCAATACCGGCATAAGGAAGAAACAGCAGTAAGCACAGGGAAATATCTGCTTCTAAATCCAAAACGCAGCTATCTAACAGAACGGTTGACAATGTGTGCACTCAACTTCCATAGTTAAACCCGTGTGTGGATTCAGCAGTCTGTAAACACTTTCTGTGCAGAGTCTCAAAACAGGCGTTTTCAGGCCAAAACCGGCATATGGAAGAAATAGCAGTAAGCACAGGGAAATATCTGCCTCTAAATCAAAAACGCAGCTATCTAACAGAACGGTTGTCAATGTGTGCACTCAATTTCCAGAGTTAAACCCGTGTGTGGATTCAGCAGTCTGCAAACACCTTCTGTGCAGAGTCTCAAAACAGGCGTTTTCAGCCCAATACCGGCATATGGAAGAAAAAGCAGTAAGCACAGGAAATATCCGCTTCTCAATCCAAAACGCAGCTATCTAACAGAACGGTTGTCAATGTGTGCACTCAACTTCCAGAGTTAAACCCGTGTGTGGATTCAACAGACTGCAAACACTTTCTGTGCAGAGTCTCAAAACAGGCGTTTCAGCCCAATAGCGGCATATGGAAGTAACAGCAGTAAGCACAGGGAAATATCTGCTTCTAAATCCAAAACGCAGCTATCTAACAGAACGGTTGTCATTGTGTGCACTCAACTTCCAGAGTTAAACCCGTGTGTGGATTCAACAGTCTGCAAACACTTTCTGTGCAGAGTCCCAAAACAGGCGATTTCAGCCCAATACCGGCATACGGAAGAAACAGCTGTAAGCACAGGGAAATATCTGCTTCTATATCCAAAACGCAGCTATTTAACAGAACGGTTGTCAATGTGTGCACTCAACTTCCAGAGTTAAACCCATGTGTTGATTCAGCAGTCTGCAAACACATTCTGTGCAGAGTCTCAAAACAGGAGTTTTCTGCCCAATACCGGCATATGGAAGAAACAGCAGTAAGCACAGGGAAATATCTGCTTTTAAATCAAAAACGCAGTTATCTAACAGAACGGTTGTCAATGTGTGCACTCAACTTCCAGAGTTAAACCCGTGTGAGGATTCAACAGTCTGCAAACACTTTCTGTGCAGAGTCTCAAAACAGGCGTTTTCAGCCCAATACCGGCATAAGGAAGAAACAGCAGTAAGCACAGGGAAATATTTGCTTCTAAATCCAAAACCCAGCTACCTAACAGAACGGTTGTCAATGTGTGCACTCAACTTCCAGAGTTAAAGCCGTCTGTGGATTCAGCAGTCTGCAAACACTTTCTGTGCAGAGTCTCAAAACAGGCGTTTTCAGCCCAATACCGGCATATGGAAGAAACAGCAGTAAGCACAGGGAAATATCTGCTTCTAAATCCAAAACGCAGCTATCTAACAGAACGGTTGTCAATGTGTGCACTCAACTTCCAGAGTTAAACCCGTGTGAGGATTCAGCAGTCTGTAAACACTTTCTGTGCAGAGTCTCAAAACAGGCGTTTTCAGGCCAAAACCGGCATATGGAAGAAATAGCAGTAAGCACAGGGAAATATCTGCTTCTCAATCCAAAACGCAGCTATCTAACAGAACGGTTGTCAATGTGTGCACTCAACTTCCAGAGTTAAACCCGTGTGTGGATTCAACAGTCTGCAAACACTTTCTGTGCAGAGTCCCAAAACAGGCGATTTCAGCCCAATACCGGCATACGGAAGAAACAGCTGTAAGCACAGGAAATATCTGCGTCTATATCCAAAACGCAGCTATTTAACAGAACGGTTGTCAATGTGTGCACTCAACTTCCAGAGTTAAACCCGTGTGTTGATTCAGCAGTCTGCAAACACATTCTGTGCAGAGTCTCAAAACAGGAGTTTTCTGCCCAATACCGGCATAAGGAAGAAACAGCAGTAAGCACAGGGAAATATCTGCTTTTAAATCCAAAATGCAGTTATCTAACAGAACGGTTGTCAATGTGTGCACTCAACTTCCAGAGTTAAACACGTGTGTGGATTCAGCAATCTGCAAACACTTTCTGTGCAGAATCTCAAAACAGGCGTTTTCAGCCCAATACCGGCATGTGGAAGAAACAGTAGTAAGCACAGGGAAATATCTGCTTCTAAATCCAAAACGCAGCTATCTAACAGAACGGTTGTCAATGTGTGCACTCAACTTCCAGAGTTAAACCCGTGTGTGGATTCAACAGTCTGCAAACACTTTCTGTGCAGAGTCTCAAAACAGGCGTTTCAGCCCAATAGTGGCATATGGAAGT
The DNA here is from genome assembly GCF_030222135.1 of Aotus nancymaae. Lineage (NCBI taxonomy): Eukaryota > Metazoa > Chordata > Mammalia > Primates > Aotidae > Aotus > Aotus nancymaae. Next base: position 159,211 of record NW_026988580.1, on the reverse strand, counting down.
AACAGCAGTAAGCACAGGGAAATATCTGCTTCTAAATCCAAAACGCAGCTATCTAACAGAACGGTTGTCATTGTGTGCACTCAACTTCCAGAGTTAAACCCGTGTGTGGATTCAACAGTCTGCAAACACTTTCTGTGCAGAGTCCCAAAACAGGCGATTTCAGCCCAATACCGGCATACGGAAGAAACAGCTGTAAGCACAGGGAAATATCTGCTTCTATATATAAAACGCAGCTATTTAACAGAACGGTTGTCAATGTGTGCACTCAACTTCCAGAGTTAAACCTGTGTGTTGATTCAGCAGTCTACAAACACATTCTGTGCAGAGTCTCAAAACAGGAGTTTTCTGCCCAATATCGGCATATGGAAGAAACAGCAGTAAGCACAGGGAAATATCTGCTTTTAAATCCAAAACGCAGTTATCTAACAGAACGGTTGTCAATGTGTGCACTCAACTTCCAGAGTTAAACCCGTGTGAGGATTCAACAGTCTGCAAACACTTTCTGTGTAGAGTCTCAAAACAGGCGTTTTCAGCCCAATACCGGCATATGGAAGAAACAGCAGTAAGCACAGGGAAATATTTGCTTCTAAATCCAAAACCCAGCTACGTAACAGAACGGTTGTCAATGTGTGCACTCAACTTCCAGAGTTAAAGCCGTGTGTGGATTCAGCAGTCTGCAAACACCTTCTGTGCTGAGTCTCAAAACAGGCGTTTTCAGCCCAATACCGGAATGTGGAAGAAAAAGCAGTAAGCACAGGGAAATATCTGCTTCTCAATCCAAAACGCAGCTATCTAACAGAACGGCTGTCAATGTGTGCACTCAACTTCCAGAGTTAAACCCGTGTGTGGATTCATCAGTCTGCAAACACTTTCTGTGCAGAGTCTCAAAACAGGGGTTTTCAGCCCAATACCGGCATATGGAAGAAACAGCAATAAGCACAGTGAAATATCTGCTTCTAAATCCAAAACGCAGCTATCTAACAGAACGGTTGTCAATGTGTGCACTCAACTTCCAGAGTTAAACCCGTGTGTGGATTCAGCAGTCTGCAAACACTTTCTGTGCAGAGTCTCAAAGCTGGCGTTTTCAGCCCAATACCGGCATATGGAAGAAACAGCAGTAAGCACAGGGAAATATCTGCTTCTAAATCCAAAACGAAGCTATCTAACAGAACGGTTTTCATTGTGTGCACTCAACTTCCAGAGTTAAACCCGTGTGTGGATTCAGCAGTCTGCAAACAATTTCTGTGCATAGTATCAAAACAGGCGTTTTCAGCCCAATACCGGCATACAGAAGAAACAGCAGTAAGCACAGGGAAATAACTGCTTCTAAATCCAAAACGCAGCTATCTAACAGAACGGTTGTCAATGTGTGCACTCAACTTCCAGAGTTAAACCCGTGTGTGGATTCAGCAGTCTGCAAACACTTTCTGTGCAGAGTCTGAAAACAGGCGTTTTCAGTCCAATAACGGCATATGGAAGAAACTGCAGTAAGCACAGCGAAATATCTGCTTCTAAATCCAGAACGCAGCTATCTAACAGAACGGTTGTCAATGTGTGCACTCAACTTCCCGAGTTAAAACCGTGTTTGCATTCAGCAGTCTGCAAACCCTTTCTGTGCAGAGTCTCAAAACAGGCGTTTTCATCCCTATACCGGCATATGGAAGAAACAGCAGTAAGCACAGGGAAATATCTGCTTCTAAATCCAAAACGCAGCTATCTAACATAACGGTTGTCAATGTGTGCACTCAACTTCCAGAGTTAAACCCGTGTGTGGATTCAAGAGTCTGTAAACACTTTCTGTGCAGAGTCCGAAAACAGGCGTTTTTAGCCCAATACCGGCATATGGAAGAAACAGCAGTAAGCACAGGGAAATATCTGCTTTTAAATCCAAAACGCAGTTATCTAACAGAACGGTTTCCAATGTGTGCACTCAACTTCCAGAGTTAAACCCGTGTGAGGATTCAACAGTCTGCAAACACTTTCTGTGCAGAGTCTCAAAACAGGCGTTTTCAGCCCAATACCGGCATATGGAAGAAACAGCAGTAAGCACAGGGAAATATCTGCTTCTAAATCCAAAACGCAGCTATCTAACAGAACGGTTGTCAATGTGTGCATTCAACTTCCTGAGTTAAACCCGTGTGTGGATTCAGCAGTCTGCAAACACTTTCTGTGCAGAGTCTCAAAACAGGCGTTTTCAGCCCAATACCGGCATATGGAAGAAACAGCAGTAAGCACAGGGAAATATCTGCTTCTAAATCCAAAACCCAGCTATCTAACAGAACGGTTGTCAATCTGTGCACTCAACTTCCAGAGTTAAACCCGTGTGTGGATTCAGGAGTCTGCAAACACTTTCTGTGCAGAGTCTCAAAATAGGCGTTTTCAGCCCAATACCGGTATATGGAAGAAACAGCAGTAAGCACAGGGAAATATCTGTTTCTAAATCCAAAACGCAGCTATCTAACAGAACGGTTGTCAATGTGTGCACTCAACTTCCAGAGTTAAACCCGTGTGTGGATTCATCAGTCTGCAAACACTTTCTCTGCAGAGTCTCAAAACAGGTGTTTTCAGCCCAATACCGGCATAAGGAAGAAACAGCAGTAAGCACAGGGAAATATCTGCTTCTAAATCCAAAACGCAGCTATCTAACCGAACGGTTGTCAATGTGTGCACTCAACTTCCAGAGATAAACCCGTGTATGGATTCAGCAGTCTGCAAACACTTTTTGTGCAGAGTCTCAAAACAGGCGTTTTCAGCCCAATGCCGGCATATGGAAGAAACAGCAGTAAGCACAGGGAAATATCTGCTTCTAAATCCAAAACGCAGCTATCTAACAGAACGGTTGTCAATGTGTGCACTCAACTTCCAGAGTTAAACCCGTGTGTGGATTCAGCAGTCTGCAAACACGTTCTGTGCAGAGTCTGAAAACAGGCGTTTTCAGTCCAATAACGGCATATGGAAGAAACTGCAGTAAGCACAGCGAAATATCTGCTTCTAAATCCATAACGCAGCTATCTAACAGAACGGTTGTCAATGTGTGCACTCAACTTCCAGAGTTAAACCCGTGTGTGGATTCATGAGTCTGTTAACACTTTCTGTGCAGTGTCCGAAAACAGGCGTTTTTAGCCCAATACCGGCATATGGAAGAAACAGCAGTCAGCACAGGGAAATATCTGCTTTTAAATCCAAAACGCAGTTATCTAACAGAACGGTTGCCAATGTGTGCACTCAGCTTCCAGAGTTAAACCCGTGTGAGGATTCAACAGTCTGCAAACACTTTCTGTGGAGAGTCTCAAAACAGGCGTTTTCAGCCCAATACCGGCATATTGAAAAAACAGCAGTAAGCACAGGGAAATATCTGCTTCTAATTCCAAAACACAGCTATCTAACAGAACGGTTGTCAATGTGTGCACACAACTTCCAGAGTTAAACCCGTGTGTGGATTCAGCAGTCTGCAAACACTTTCTGTGCAGAGTCTCTAAACAGGCGTTTTCAGCCCAATACCGGCATATGGAAGAAACAGCAGTAAACACAGGGAAATATCTGCTTCTAAATCCAAAACGCAGCAATCTAACAGAACGGTTGTCAATGTGTGCACTCAACTTCCAGAGTTAAACCCGTGTGTGGATTCAGCAGTCTGCAAACACTTTCTGTGCAGAGTCTCAAAAAAGGTGTTTTCAGCCCAATACCGGCATATGGAAGAAACAGCAGTAAGCACAGGGAAATATCTGCTTCTAAATCCAAAATGCAGCTATCTAACAGAACGGTTGTCAATGTGAGCACTCAACTTCCAGAGTAAACGTGTGTTGATTCAGCAGTCTGCAAACACTTTCTGTGCAGAGTCTCAAAACAGGCGTTTTCAGCCCAATACCGGCATAAGGAAGAAACAGCAGAAAGCACAGGGAAATATCTGCTTCTAAATCCAAAACGCAGCTATCTAACAGAACGGTTGTCAATGTGTGCACTCAACTTCCATAGTTAAACCCGTGTGTGGATTCAGCAGTCTGTAAACACTTTCTGTGCAGAGTCTCAAAACAGGCGTTTTCAGGCCAAAACCGGCATATGGAAGAAATAGCAGTAAGCACAGGGAAATATCTGCCTCTAAATCAAAAACGCAGCTATCTAACAGAACGGTTGTCAATGTGTGCACTCAATTTCCAGAGTTAAACCCGTGTGTGGATTCAGCAGTCTGCAAACACCTTCTGTGCAGAGTCTCAAAACAGGCGTTTTCAGCCCAATACCGGCATATGGAAGAAAAAGCAGTAAGCACAGGGAAATATCCGCTTCTCAATCCAAAACGCAGCTATCTAACAGAACGGTTGTCAATGTGTGCACTCAACTTCCAGAGTTAAACCCGTGTGTGGATTCAACAGACTGCAAACACTTTCTGTGCAGAGTCTCAAAACAGGCGTTTCAGCCCAATAGCGACATATGGAAGTAACAGCAGTAAGCACAGGGAAATATCTGCTTCTAAATCCAAAACGCAGCTATCTAACAGAACGGTTGTCATTGTGTGCACTCAACTTCCAGAGTTAAACCCGTGTGTGGATTCAACAGTCTGCAAACACTTTCTGTGCAGAGTCCCAAAACAGGCGATTTCAGCCCAATACCGGCATACGGAAGAAACAGCTGTAAGCACAGGGAAATATCTGCTTCTATATCCAAAACGCAGCTATTTAACAGAACGGTTGTCAATGTGTGCACTCAACTTCCAGAGTTAAACCCATGTGTTGATTCAGCAGTCTGCAAACACATTCTGTGCAGAGTCTCAAAACAGGACTTTTCTCCCCAATACCGGCATATGGAAGAAACAGCAGTAAGCACAGGGAAATATCTGCTTTTAAATCCAAAACGCAGTTATCTAACAGAACGGTTGTCAATGTGTGCACTCAACTTCCAGAGTTAAACCCGTGTGAGGATTCAACAGTCTGCAAACACTTTCTGTGTAGAGTCTCAAAACAGGCGTTTTCAGCCCAATACCGGCATATGGAAGAAACAGCAGTAAGCACAGGGAAATATTTGCTTCTAAATCCAAAACCCAGCTATCTAACAGAACGGTTGTCAATGTGTGCACTCAACTTCCAGAGTTAAAGCCGTGTGTGGATTCAGCAGTCTGCAAACACTTTCTGTGCAGAGTCTCAAAACAGGCGTTTTCAGCCCAATACCGGCATATGGAAGAAACAGCAGTAAGCACAGGGAAATATCTGCTTCTAAATCCAAAACGCAGCTATCTAACAGAACGGTTGTCAATGTGTGCACTCAATTTCCAGAGTTAAACCCGTGTGTGGATTCAGCAGTCTGCAAACACTTTCTGTGCAGAATGTCAAAACAGGCGTTTTCAGCCCAATACCGGCATATGGAAGAAAAAGCAGTAAGCACAGGGAAATATCTGCTTCTCAATCCAAAACGCAGCTATCTGACAGAACGGTTGTCAATGTGTGCACTCAACTTCCAGAGTTAAACCCGTGTGTGGATTCCACAGGCTGCAAACACTTTCTGTGCAGAGTCCCAAAACAGGCGATTTCAGCCCAATACCGGCATACGGAAGAAACAGATGTAAGCACAGGAAATATCTGCGTCTATATCCAAAACGCAGCTATTTAACAGAACGGTTGTCAATGTGTGCACTCAACTTCCAGAGTTAAACCCGTGTGTTGATTCAGCAGTCTGCAAACACATTCTGTGCATAGTCTCAAAACAGGAGTTTTCTGCCCAATACCGGCATATGGAACAAACAGCAGTAAGCACAGGGAAATATCTGCTTTTAAATCCAAAACGCAGTTATCTAACAGAACGGTTGTCAATGTGTGCACTCAACTTCCAGAGTTAAACCCGTGTGAGGATTCAACAGTCTGCAAACACTTTCTGTGTAGAGTCTCAAAACAGGCGTTTTCAGCCAAATACCGGCATATGGAAGAAACAGCAGTAAGCACAGGGAAATATATGCTTCTAAATCCAAAACCCAGCTACCTAACAGAACGGTTGTCAATGTGTGCACTCAACTTCCAGAGTTAAACCCGTGTGTGGATTCAGCAGTCTGCAAACACATTCTGTGCAGAGTCTCAAAACAGGCGTTTTCTGCCCAATACCGGAATATGGAAGAAACAGCAGTAAGCACAGGGAAATATCTGTTTCTAAATCTAAAACGCAGCTATCTAACAGAACGGTTGTCAATGTGTGCACTCACCTTCCAGAGTTAAACCCGTGTGTAGATTCAGCAGTCTGCAAACACTTTCTGTGCAGAGTCTCAAAGCAGGCGTTTTCAGCCCTATACCGGCATAAGGAAGAAACAGCAGTAAGCACAGGGAAATATCAGCTTCTAAATCCAAAACGCAGCTATCTAACAGAACGGATGTCAATGTGTGCACTTAACTTAAAGAGTAAACGTGTGTGGATTCAGCAGTCTGCAAACACTTTCTGTGCAGAGTCTCAAATCAGGAGTTTTCTGCCCAACACCGGCATATGGAAGAAACAGCAGTAAGCACAGGGAAATATCTGCTTCTAAATCCAAAACGCAGCTATCTAACCGAACGGTTGTCAATGTGTGCACTCAACTTCCGGAGTTAAACCCGTGTGTGGATTCAGCAGTCTGCAAACACTTTCTGTGCAGACTCTCAAAACAGGCGTTTTCAGCCCAATACCGGCATGTGGAAGAAACAGTAGTAAGCACAGGGAAATATCTGCTTCTAAATCCAAAACGCAGCTATCTAACAGAACGGTTGTCAATGTGTGCACTCAACTTCCAGAGTTAAACCCGTGTGTAGATTCAAGAGTCTGTAAACACTTTCTGTGCAGAGTCCGAAAACAGGCGTTTTTAGCCCAATACCGGCATATGAAAGAAGCAGCAGTAAGCACAGGGAAATATCTGCTTCTAAATCCAGAACGCAGCTATCTAACAGAACGGTTGTCAATGTGTGCACTCAACTTTCCGAGTTAAACCCGTGTTTGGATTCAGCAGTCTGCAAACACTTTCTGTGCAGAGTCTCAAAACAGGCGTTTTCAGCCCAATACCAGCATAAGGAAGAAACAGCAGTAAGCACAGGGAAATATCTGCTTCTAAATCCAAAACGCAGCTATCTAACAGAACGGTTGTCAATGTGTGCACTCAACTTCCAGAGTTAAACCCGTGTGTGGATTCAGCAGTCTGTAAACACTTTCTGTGCAGAGTCTCAAAACAGGCGTTTTCAGGCCAAAACCGGCATATGGAAGAAATAGCAGTAAGCACAGGGAAATATCTGCCTCTAAATCAAAAACGCAGCTATCTAACAGAACGGTTGTCAATGTGTGCACTCAATTACCAGAGTTAAACCCGTGTGTGGATTCAGCAGTCTGCAAACACCTTCTGTGCAGAGTCTGAAAACAGGCGTTTTCAGCCTAATACCGGCATATGGAAGAAAAAGCAGTAAGCACAGGGAAATATCTGCTTCTCAATCCAAAACGCAGCTATCTAACAGAACGGTTGTCAATGTGTGCACTCAACTTCCAGAGTTAAACCCGTGTGTGGATTCAACAGTCTGCAAACACTTTCTGTGCAGAGTCTCAAAACAGGCGTTTCAGCCCAATAGTGGCATATGGAAGTAACAGCAGTAAGCACAGGGAAATATCTGCTTCTAAATCCAAAATGCAGCTATCTAACAGAACGGTTGTCATTGTGTGCACTCAACTTCCAGAGTTAAACCCGTGTGTGGATTCAACAGTCTGCAAACACTTTCTGTGCAGAGTCCCAAAACAGGCGATTTCAGCCCAATACCGGCATATGGAGGAAACAGCTGTAAGCACAGGGAAATATCTGCTTCTATATCCAAAACGCAGCTATTTAACAGAACGGTTGTCAATGTGTGCACTCAACTTCCAGAGTTAAACCCGTGTGTTGATTCAGCAGTCTGCAAACACATTCTGTGCAGAGTCTCAAAACAGGAGTTTTCTGCCCAATACCGGCATATGGAAGAAACAGCAGTAAGCACAGGGAAATATCTGCTTTTAAATCCGAAACGCAGTTATCTAACAGAACGGTTGTCAATGTGTGCACTCAACTTCCAGAGTTAAACCCGTGTGAGGATTCAACAGTCTGCAAACACTTTCTGTGTAGAGTCTCAAAACAGGCGTTTTCAGCCCAATACCGGCATATGGAAGAAACAGCAGTAAGCACAGGGAAATATTTGCTTCTAAATCCAAAACCCAGCTACGTAACAGAACGGTTGTCAATGTGTGCACTCAACTTCCAGAGTTAAAGCCGTGTGTGGATTCAGCAGTCTGCAAACACTTTCTGTGCAGAGTCTCAAAACAGGCATTTTCAGCCCAATACCGGCATATGGAAGAAACAGCAGTAAGCACAGGGAAATATCTGCTTCTAAATCCAAAACGCAGCTATCTAACAGAACGGTTGTCAATGTGTGCACTCAACTTCCAGAGTTAAACCCGTGTGTGGATTCAACAGTGTGCAAATACTTTCTGTGCAGAGTCCCAAAACAGGCGATTTCAGCCCAATACCGGCATATGGAAGAAACAGCAGTAAGCACAGGGAAATATCTGCTTTTAAATCCAAAACGCAGTTATCTAACAGAACGGTTGCCAATGTGTGCACTCAACTTCCAGAGTTAAACCCGTGTGTTGATTCAGCAGTCTGCAAACACATTCTGTGCAGAGTCTCAAAACAGGAGTTTTCTGCCCAATACCGGCATGAGGAAGAAACAGCAGTAAGCACAGGGAAATATCTGCTTTTAAATCCAAAACGCAGTTATCTAACAGAACGGTTGCCAATGTGTGCACTCAACTTCCAGAGCTAAACCCGTGTGAGGATTCAACAGTCTGCAAACACTTTCTGTGTAGAGTCTCAAAACAGGCGTTTTCAGCCCAATACCGGCATATGGAAGAAACAGCAGTAAGCACAGGGAAATATATGCTTCTAAATCCAAAACCCAGCTACCTAACAGAACGGTTGTCAATGTGTGCACTCAACTTCCAGAGTTAAACCCGTGTGTGGATTCAGCAGTCTGCAAACACATTCTGTGCAGAGTCTCAAAACAGGCGTTTTCTGCCCAATACCGGCATATGGAAGAAACAGCAGTAAGCACAGGGAAATATCTGTTTCTAAATCTAAAACGCAGCTATCTAACAGAACGGTTGTCAATGTGTGCACTCACCTTCCAGAGTTAAACCCGTGTGTAGATTCAGCAGTCTGCAAACACTTTCTGTGCAGAGTCTCAAAGCAGGCGTTTTCAGCCCAATACCGGCATAAGGAAGAAACAGCAGTAAGCACAGGGAAATATCTGCTTCTAAATCCAAAACGCAGCTATCTAACAGAACGGTTGTCAATGTGTGCACTTAACTTCCAGAGTAAACGTGTGTGGATTCAGCAGTCTGCAAACACTTTCTGCGCAGAGTCTCAAATCAGGAGTTTTCTGCCCAACACCGGCATATGGAAGAAACAGGAGTAAGCACAGGGAAATATCTGCTTCTAAATCCAAAACGCAGCTATCTAACCGAACGGTTGTCAATGTGTGCACTCAACTTCCGGAGTTAAACCCGTGTGTGGATTCAGCAGTCTGCAAACACTTTCTGTGCAGACTCTCAAAACAGGCGTTTTCAGCCCAATACCGGCATGTGGAAGAAACAGTAGTAAGCACAGGGAAATATCTGCTTCTAAATCCAAAACGCAGCTATCTAACAGAACGGTTGTCAATGTGTGCACTCAACTTCCAGAGTTAAACCCATGTGTGGATTCCGCAGTCTGCAAACACTTTCTCTGCAGAGTCCCAAAACAGGCGTTTTCAGCCCAATACCGGCATAAGGAAGAAACAGCAGTAAGCACAGGGAAATATCGGCTTCTAAATCCAAAACGCAGCTATCAAACAGAACGGTTGTCAATGTGTGCACTTAACTTCCAGAGTAAACGTGTGTGGATTCAGCAGTCTGCAAACACTTTCTGTGCAGAGTCTCAAATCAGGAGTTTTCTGCCCAACACCGGCATATGGAAGAAACAGCAGTAAGCACAGGGAAATATCTGCTTCTAAATCCAAAACGCAGCTATCTAACCGAACGGTTGTCAATGTGTGCACTCAACTTCCGGAGTTGAACCCGTGTGTGGATTCAGCAGTCTGCAAACACTTTCTGTGCAGACTCTCAAAACAGGCGTTTTCAGCCCAATACCGGCATGTGGAAGAAACAGTAGTAAGCACAGGGAAATATCTGCTTCTAAATCCAAAACGCAGCTATCTAACAGAACGGTTGTCAATGTGTGCACTCAACTTCCAGAGTTAAACCCGTGTGTGGATTCAAGAGTCTGTAAACACTTTCTGTGCAGAGTCCGAAAACAGGCGTTTTTAGCCCAATACCGGCATATGACAGAAACAGCAGTAAGCACAGGGAAATATCTGCTTCTAAATCCAGAACGAAGCTATCTAACAGAACGGTTGTCAATGTGTGCACTCAACTTTCCGAGTTAAACCCGTGATTGGATTCAGCAGTCTGCAAACACTTTCTGTGCAGAGTCTCAAATCAGGGGTTTTCAGCCCAATACAGGCATATGGAAGAAACAGCAGTAAGCACAGGGAAATATCTGCTTCTAAATCCAAAACGCAGCTATCTAACAGAACGGTTGTCAATGTGTGCACTCAACTTCCAGAGTTAAACCCGTGTGAGGATTCAGCAGTCTGTAAACACTTTCTGTGCAGAGTCTCAAAACAGGCGTTTTCAGGCCAAAACCGGCATATGGAAGAAAGAGCAGTAAGCACAGGGAAATATCTGCTTCTAAATCAAAATCGCAGCTATCTAACAGAACGGTTGTCAATGTGTGCACTCAATTTCCAGAGTTAAACCCGTGTGTGGATTCAGCAGTCTGCAAACACTTTCTGTGCAGAATCTCAAAACAGGCGTTTTCAGCCCAATACCGGCATATGGAAGAAAAAGCAGTAAGCACAGGGAAATATCTGCTTCTCAATCCAAAACGCAGCTATCTAACAGAACGGTTGTCAATGTGTGCACTCAACTTCCAGAGTTAAACCCGTGTGTGGATTCAACAGTCTGCAAACACTTTCTGTGCAGAGTCCCAAAACAGGCGATTTCAGCCCAATACCGGCATATGGAAGAAACAGCAGTAAGCACAGGGAAATATCTGCTTTTAAATCCAAAACGCAGTTATCTAACAGAACGGTTGCCAATGTGTGCACTCAACTTCCAGAGTTAAACCCGTGTGTTGATTCAGCAGTCTGCAAACACATTCTGTGCAGAGTCTGAAAACAGGCGTTTTCAGCCCAATACCGGCATATGGAAGAAAAAGCAGTAAGCACAGGGAAATATCTGCTTCTCAATCCAAAACGCAGCTATCTAACAGAACGGTTGTCAATGTGTGCACTCAACTTCCAGAGTTAAACCCGTGTGTGGATTCAACAGTCTGCAAACACTTTCTGTGCAGAGTCTCAAAACAGGCGTTTCAGCCCAATACCGGCATACGGAAGAAACAGCTGTAAGCACAGGGAAATATCTGCTTCTATATCCAAAACGCAGCTATTTAACAGAACGGTTGTCAATGTGTGCACTCAACTTCCAGAGTTAAACCCGTGTGTTGATTCAGCAGTCTGCAAACACATTCTGTGCAGAGTCTCAAAACAGGAGTTTTCTGCCCAATACCGGCATATGGAAGAAACAGCAGTAAGCACAGGGAAATATCTGCTTTTAAATCCAAAACGCAGTTATCTAACAGAACGGTTGTCAATGTGTGCACTCAACTTCCAGAGTTAAACCCGTGTGAGGATTCAACAGTCTGCAAACACTTTCTGTGTAGAGTCTCAAAACAGGCGTTTTCAGCCCAATACCGGCATATGGAAGAAACAGCAGTAAGCACAGGGAAATATTTGCTTCTAAATCCAAAACCCAGCTACCTAACAGAATGGTTGTCAATGTGTGCACTCAACTTCCAGAGTTAAAGCCGTGTGTGGATTCAGCAGTCTGCAAACACTTTCTGTGCAGAGTCTCAAAACAGGCGTTTTCAGCCCAATACCGGCATATGGAAGAAACAGCAGTAAGCACAGGGAAATATCTGCTTCTAAATCCAAAACGCAGCTATCTAACAGAACGGTTGTCAATGTGTGCACTCAACTTCCAGAGTTAAACCCGTGTGAGGATTCAGCAGTCTGTAAACACTTTCTGTGCAGAGTCTCAAAACAGGCGTTTTCAGGCCAAAACCGGCATATGGAAGAAAGAGCAGTAAGCACAGGGAAATATCTGCTTCTAAATCAAAATCGCAGCTATCTAACAGAACGGTTGTCAATGTGTGCACTCAATTTCCAGAGTTAAACCCGTGTGTGGATTCAGCAGTCTGCAAACACTTTCTGTGCAGAATCTCAAAACAGGCGTTTTCAGCCCAATACCGGCATATGGAAGAAAAAGCAGTAAGCACAGGGAAATATCTGCTTCTCAATCCAAAACGCAGCTATCTAACAGAACGGTTGTCAATGTGTGCACTCAACTTCCAGAGTTAAACCCGTGTGTGGATTCAACAGTCTGCAAACACTTTCTGTGCAGAGTCCCAAAACAGGCGATTTCAGCCCAATACCGGCATAAGGAAGAAACAGCAGTAAGCACAGAGAAATATCTGCTTTTAAATCCAAAACGCAGTTATCTAACAGAACGGTTGCCAATGTGTGCACTCAACTTCCAGAGTTAAACCCGTGTGTTGATTCAGCAGTCTGCAAACACATTCTGTGCAGAGTCTCAAAACAGGAGTTTTCTGCCCAATACCGGCATATGGAAGAAACAGCAGTAAGCACAGGGAAATATCTGCTTTTAAATCCAAAACGCAGTTATCTAACAGAACGGTTGCCAATGTGTGCACTCAACTTCCAGAGTTAAACCCGTGTGAGGATTCAGCAGTCTGCAAACACATTCTGTGCAGAGTCTCAAAGCAGGCGTTTTCAGTCCAATACCGGCATAAGGAAGAAACAGCAGTAAGCACAGGGAAATATCTGCTTCTAAATCCAAAACGCAGCTATCTAACAGAACGGTTGTCAATGTGTGTACTTAACTTCCAGAGTAAACGTGTGTGGATTCAGCAGTCTGCAAACACTTTCTGTGCAGAGTCTCAAATCAGGAGTTTTCTGCCCAACACCGGCATATGGAAGAAACAGCAGTAAGCACAGGGAAATATCTGCTTCTAAATCCAAAACGCAGCTATCTAACCGAACGGTTGTCAATGTGTGCACTCAACTCCCGGAGTTAAACCCGTGTGTGGATTCAGCACTCTGCAAACACTTTCTGTGCAGACTCTCCAAACAGGCGTTTTCAGCCCAATACCGGCATGTGGAAGAAACAGTAGTAAGCACAGGGAAATATCTGCTTCTAAATCCAAAACGCAGCTATCTAACAGAACGGTTGTCAATGTGTGCACTCAACTTCCAGAGATAAACCCGTGTGTGGATTCAAGAGTCTGTAAACACTTTCTGTGCAGAGTCCGAAAACAGGCGTTTTTAGCCCAATACCGGCATATGAAAGAAACAGCAGTAAGCACAGGGAAATATCTGCTTCTAAATCCAGAACGCAGCTATCTAACAGAGCGGTTGTCAATGTGTGCACTCAACTTTCCGAGTTAAACCCGTGTTTGGATTCAGCAGTCTGCAAACACTTTCTGTGCAGAGTCTCAAATCAGGGGTTTTCAGCCAAATACCGGCATATGGAAGAAACAGCAGTAAGCACAGGGAAACATCTGCTTCTAAATCCAAAACGCAGCTATCTAACAGAACGGTTGTCAATGTGTGCAATCAACTTCCAGAGTTAAACCAGTGTGTGGATTCAGCAGTCTGCAAACAGTTTCTGTGCAGAGTCCCAAAACAGGCGTTTTCAGCCCAATACCGGCATATGGAAGAAACAGCAGTAAGCACAGGGAAATATCTGCTTTTAAATCCAAAACGCAGTTATCTAACAGAACGGTTGCCAATGTGTGCACTCAACTTCCAGAGTTAAACCCGTGTGTTGATTCAGCAGTCTGCAAACACATTCTGTGCAGAGTCTCAAAACAGGAGTTTTCTGACCAATACCGGCCTATGGAAGAAACAGCAGTAAGCACAGGGAAATATCTGCTTTTAAATCCAAAACGCAGTTATCTAACAGAACGGTTGCCAATGTGTGCACTCAACTTCCAGAGTTAAACCCGTGTGTGGATTCAGCAGTCTGTAAACACTTTCTGTGCAGAGTCTCAAAACAGGCGTTTTCAGGCCAAAACCGGCATATGGAAGAAATAGCAGTAAGCACAGGGAAATATCTGCCTCTAAATCAAAAACGCAGCTATCTAACAGAACGGTTGTCAATGTGTGCACTCAATTTCCAGAGTTAAACCCGTGTGTGGATTCAGCAGTCTGCAAACACCTTCTGTGCAGAGTCTGAAAACAGGCGTTTTCAGCCCAATACCGGCATATGGAAGAAAAAGCAGTAAGCACAGGGAAATATCTGCTTCTCAATCCAAAACGCAGCTATCTAACAGAACGGTTGTCAATGTGTGCACTCAACTTCCAGAGTTAAACCCGTGTGTGGATTCAACAGTCTGCAAACACTTTCTGTGCAGAGTCTCAAAACAGGCGTTTCAGCCCAATAGTGGCATATGGAAGTAACAGCAGTAAGCACAGGGAAATATCTGCTTCTAAATCCAAAACGCAGCTATCTAACAGAACGGTTGTCAATGTGTGCACTCAACTTCCAGAGTTAAACCCGTGTGAGGATTCAACAGTCTGCAAACACTTTCTGTGCAGAGTCCCAAAACAGTCGATTTCAGCCCAATACCGGCATATGGAAGAAACAGCAGTAAGCACAGGGAAATATCTGCTTTTAAATCCAAAACGCAGTTATCTAACAGAACGGTTGCCAATGTGTGCACTCAACTTCCAGAGTTAAACCCGTGTGTTGATTCAGCAGTCTGCAAACACATTCTGTGCAGAGTCTCAAAACAGGAGTTTTCTGCCCAATACCGGCATGAGGAAGAAACAGCAGTAAGCACAGGGAAATATCTGCTTTTAAATCCAAAACGCAGTTATCTAACAGAACGGTTGCCAATGTGTGCACTCAACTTCCAGAGTTAAACCCGTGTGAGGATTCAACAGTCTGCAAACACTTTCTGTGTAGAGTCTCAAAACAGGCGTTTTCAGCCCAATACCGGCATATGGAAGAAACAGCAGTAAGCACAGGGAAATATATGCTTCTAAATCCAAAACCCAGCTACCTAACAGAACGGTTGTCAATGTGTGCACTCAACTTCCAGAGTTAAACCCGTGTGTGGATTCAGCAGTCTGCAAACACATTCTGTGCAGAGTCTCAAAACAGGCGTTTTCTGCCCAATACCGGCATATGGAAGAAACAGCAGTAAGCACAGGGAAATATCTGTTTCTAAATCTAAAACGCAGCTATCTAACAGAACGGTTGTCAATGTGTGCACTCACCTTCCAGAGTTAAACCCGTGTGTAGATTCAGCAGTCTGCAAACACTTTCTGTGCAGAGTCTCAAAGCAGGCGTTTTCAGCCCAATACCGGCATAAGGAAGAAACAGCAGAAAGCACAGGGAATTATCTGCTTCTAAATCCAAAACGCAGCTATCTAACAGAACGGTTGTCAATGTGTGCACTTAACTTCCAGAGTAAACGTGTGTGGATTCAGCAGTCTGCAAACACTTTCTGTGCAGAGTCTCAAATCAGGAGTTTTCTGCCCAACACCGGCATATGGAAGAAACAGCAGTAAGCACAGGGAAATATCTGCTTCTAAATCCAAAACGCAGCTATCTAACCGAACGGTTGTCAATGTGTGCACTCAACTTCCGGAGTTAAACCCGTGTGTGGATTAAGCAGTCTGCAAACACTTTCTGTGCAGACTCTCAAAACAGGCGTTTTCAGCCCAATACCGGCATGTGGAAGAAACAGTAGTAAGCACAGGGAAATATCTGCTTCTAAATCCAAAACGCAGCTATCTAACAGAACGGTTGTCAATGTGTGCACTCCACTTCCAGAGTAAACGTGTGTGGATTCAGCAGTCTGCAAACACTTTCTGTGCAGAGTCTCAAATCAGGAGTTTTCTGCCCAAAACCGGCATATGGAAGAAACAGCAGTAAGCACAGGGAAATATCTGCTTCTAAATCCAAAACGCAGCTATCTAAGAGAACGGTTGTCAATGTGTGCGCTCAACTTCCAGAGTTAAACCCGTGTGGGGATTCAGCAGTCTGCAAACACTTTCTGTGCAGAGTGTGAAAACAGGCGTTTTCAGCCTAATAACGGCATATGGAAGAAATTGCAGTAAACACAGGGAAATATCTGCTTCTAAATCCAAAAGGCAGCTATCTAACAGAACGGTTGTCAATGTGTGCACTCAATTTCCAGAGTTAAACCCGTGTGTGGATTCAGCAGTCTGCAAAAACTTTCTGTGCAGAGTGCCAAAACAGGCGTTTTCAGCCCAATACCGTCATATGGAAGAAACAGCAGTAAGCACAGGGAAATAACTGCTTCTAAATCCAAAATGCAGCTATCTAACAGAACAGTTGTAAATGTGTGCACTCAACTTCCAGAGTTAAACCCGTGTGTGGATTCAGCAGTCTGCAAACACTTTCTGTGCAGAGTCTCAAAACAGGCGTTTCAGCCCAATAGCGGCATATGGAAGTAACAGCAGTAAGCACAGGGAAATATCTGCTTCTATATTCAAAACGCAGCTATTTATCAGAACCGTTGTCAATGTGTGCACTCAACTTCCAGAGTTAAACCCGTGTGTGGATTCAGCAGTCTGCAAACACATTCTGTGCAGAGTCTCAAAACAGGCGTTTTCTGCCCAATACCGGCATATGGAAGAAACAGCAGTAAGCACAGGGAAATATCTGTTTCTAAATCTAAAACGCAGCTATCTAACAGAACGGTTGTCAATCTGTGCACTCAACTTCCAGAGTTAAACCCGTGTGTAGATTCAGCAGTCTGCAAACACTTTCTGTGCATAGTCTCAAAGCAGCCGTTTTCAGCCCAATACCGGCATAAGGAAGAAACAGCAGTAAGCACAGGGAAATATCTGCTTCTAAATCCAAAACGCAGCTATCTAACAGAACGTTTGTCAATGTGTGCACTCAACTTCCAGAGTAAACGTTTGTGGATTCAGCAGTCTGCAAACACTTTCTGTGCAGAGTCTCAAAACAGGAGTTTTCAGCCCAACACCGGCATATGGAAGAAACAGCAGTAAGCACAGGGAAATATCTGCTTCTAAATCCAAAACGCAGCTATCTAACCGAACGGTTGTCAATGTGTGCACTCAACTTCCGGAGTTAAACCCGTGTGTGGATTCAGCAGTCTGCAAACACTTTCTGTGCAGACTCTCAAAACAGGCGTTTTCAGCCCAATACCGGCATGTGGAAGACACAGTAGTAAGCACAGGGAAATATCTGCTTCTCAATCCAAAACGCAGCTATCTAACAGAACGGTTGTCATTGTGTGCACTCAACTTCCAGAGGTAAACCCGTGTGTGGATTCAACCGTCTGCAAACACTTTCTGTGCAGAGTCCGAAAACAGGCGTTTTTAGCCCAATACCGGCATATGGAAGAAACAGCAGTAAGCACAGGGAAATATCTGCTTCTAAATCCAGAACGCAGCTATCTAACAGAACGGTTGTCAATGTGTGCACTCAACTTCCCGAGTTAAACCCGTGTTTAGATTCATCAGTCTGCAAACACTTTCTGTGCAGCGTCTCAAATCAGGGGTTTTCAGCCCAATACCGGCATATGGAAGAAACAGCAGTAAGCACAGGGAAATATCTGCTTCTAAATCCAAAACACAGCTATCTAACAGAACGGTTGTCAATGTGTGCACTCAATTTCCTGAGTTAAACCCATGTGTGGATTCAGCAGTCTACAAACAATTTCTGTGCAGAGTCTCAAAACAGGCGTTTTCAGCCCAATAACGGCATATGGAAGAAACAGCAGTAAGCACAGGGAAATATCTGCTTCTAAATCCAAAACGCAGCTATCTAACAGAACGGTTGCCAATGTGTGCACTCAACTTCCAGAGGTAAACCCGTGTGTGGATTCAGCAGTCTGCAAACACTTTCTGTGCAGAGTCTCAAAACAGGGGTTTTCAGCCCAATACCGGCATATGGAAGAAACAGCAGTAAGCACAGGGAAATATCTGCTTCTAAATCCAGAACGCAGCTATCTAACAGAACGGTTGTCAATGTTTGCACTCAACTTCCAGAGTTAAACCCGTGTGTGGATTCATGAGTCTGTTAACACTTTCTGTGCAGAGTCCGAAAACAGGCGTTTTTAGCCCAATACCGGCATATGGAAGAAACAGCAGTCAGCACAGGGAAATATCTGCTTTTAAATCCAAAACACAGTTATCTAACAGAACGGTTGCCAATGTGTGCACTCAACTTCCAGAGTTAAACCCGTGTGAGGATTCAACAGTCTGCAAACACTTTCTGTGCAGAGTCTCAAAACAGGCGTTTTCAGCCCAATACCGGCATATTGAAAAAACAGCAGTAAGCACAGGGAAATATCTGCTTCTAAATCCAGAACGCAGGTATCTAACAGAACGCTTGTCAATGTGTGCACTCAACTTCCACAGTTAAACCCGTGTGTGGATTCAGCAGTCTGCAAACACTTTCTGTGCAGAGTCTCTAAACAGGCGTTTTCAGCCCAATACCGGCATATGGAAGAAACAGCAGTAAGCACAGGGAAATATCTGCTTCTAAATCAAAAACGCAGCTATCTAACAGAACGGTTTTCATTGTGTGCACTCAACTTCCAGAGTTAAACCCGTGTGTGGATTCAGCAGTCTGCAAACCCTTTCTGTGCAGAGTCTCAAAACAGGTGTTTTCAGCCCAATTCCGGCATATGGAAGAAACAGCAGTAAGCACAGGGAAATATCTGCTTCTAAATCCAAAATGCAGCTATCTAACAGAACGGTTGTCAATGTGAGCACTCAACTTCCAGAGTAAACGTGTGTTGATTCAGCAGTCTGCAAACACTTTCTGTGCAGAGTCTCTAAACAGGCGTTTTCAGCGCAATACCGGCATATGGAAGAAACAGCAGTAAGCACAGGGAAATATCTGCTTCTAAATCCAAAACGCAGCTATCTAACAGAACGACTGTCAATGTGTGCACTCAACTTCCAGAGTTATACCCGTGTGTGGATTCAGCAGTCTGCAAACACTTTCTGTGCAGAGTCTCAAAACAGGCGTTTTCAGCCCAATACCCGCATAAGGAAGAAACAGCAGTAAGCACAGGGAAATATCTGCTTCTAAATCCAAAACGCAGCTATCTAACCGAACGGTTGTCAATTTGTGCACTCAACTTCCAGAGTTAAACCCGTGTGTGGATTCAGCAGTCTGCAAACACTTTTTGTGCAGAGTCTCAAAACAGGCGTTTTCAGCCCAATACCGGCATATGGAAGAAATAGCAGTAAGCACAGGGAAATATCTGCTTCTAAATCCAAAACACAGTTATCTAACAGAACGGTAGTCAATGAGTGCACTCAACTTCCAGAATTAAACCCGTGTGTGGATTCAGTAGTCTGCAACCCTTTCTGTGCAGAGTCTCAAAACAGCTGTTTTCAGCCCAATACCGGCATATGGAAGAAACAGCAGTAAGCACAGGGAAATATCTGCTTCTAAATCCAAAACGCAGTTATCTAACAGAACGGTTGTCAATGTGGGCACTCAACTTCCAGAGTTAAACCCGTGTGTGGATTCAGCAGTCTGCAAACACTTTCTGTGCAGAGTCTCAAAACAGGCGTTTTCAGCCCAATACCGGCATATGGAAGAAACAGCAGTAAGCACAGGGAAATATCTGCTTCTAAATCCAAAACACAGCTATCTAACCGAACGGTTGTCAATGTGTGCACTCAATTTCCAGAGTTAAACCCGTGTGTGGATTCAGCAGTCTGCAAACACTTTTTGTGCAGAGTCTCAAAACAGGCGTTTTCAGCCCAATACCGGCATATGGAAGAAACAGCAGTAAGCACAGGTAAATATCTGCTTCTAAATCCAAAACGCAGCTATCTAACAGAACGGTTGTCAATGTGTGCACTCAACTTCCAGAGTTAAACCCGTGTGTGGATTTAGCAGTCTGCAAACACTTTCTGTGCAGAGTGTGAAAACAGGCGTTTTCAGCCCAATAACGGCATATGGAAGAAACTGCAGTAAGCACAGGGAAATATCTGCTTCTAAATCCAAAAGGCAGCTATCTAACAGAACGGTTGTCAATGTGTGCACTCAATTTCCAGAGTTAAACCCGTGTGTGGATTCAGCAGTCTGCAAAGACTTTCTGTGCAGAGTCTCAAAACAGGCGTTTTCAGCCCAATACCGGCATATGGAAGAAACAGCAGTAAGCACAGGGAAATATCTGCTTCTAAATCCAAAACGCAGCTATCTAACAGAACGGTTGCCAATGTGTGTACTCAACTTCCAGAGGTAAACCCGTGTGTGGATTCAGCAGTCTGCAAACACTTTCTGTGCAGAGTCTCAAAACAGGCGTTTTCAGCCCAATACCGGCATATGGAAGAAACAGCAGTAAGCACAGGGAAATATCTGCTTCTAAATCCAGAACGCAGCTATCTAACAGAACGCTTGTTAATGTGTGCACTCAACTTCCAGAGTTAAACCCGTGTGTGGATTCATGAGTCTGTTAACACTTTCTGTGCAGAGTCCGAAAACAGGCGTTTTTAGCCCAATACCGGCATATGGGAGAAACAGCAGTCAGCACAGGGAAATATCTGCTTTTAAATCCAAAACGCAGTTATCTAACAGAACGGTTGCCAATGTGTGCACTCAACTTCCAGAGTTAAACCCGTGTGTGGATTCAGCAGTCTGCAAACACTTTCTGTGCAGAGTCTCAAAATAGGCGTTTTCAGCCCAATACCGGCATATGGAAGAAACAGCAGTAAGCACAGGGAAATATCTGCTTCTAAATCCAAAACGCAGCTGTCTAACAGAACGGTTGTCAATGTGTGCACTCAACTTCCAGAGTTAAACCCGTGTGTGGATTCAGCAGTCTGCAAAGACTTTCTGTGCAGAGTCTCAAAACAGGCGTTTTCAGCCCAATACCGGCATAAGGAAGAAACAGCAGTAAGCACAGGGAAATATCTGCTTCTAAATCTAAAACGCAGCTATCTAACCGAACGGTTGTCAATGTGTGCACTCAACTTCCAGAGTTAAACCCGTGTGTGGATTCAGCAGTTTGCAAACACTTTTTGTGCAGAGTCTCAAAACAGGCGTTTTCAGCCCAATACCGGCATATGGAAGAAACAGCAGTAAGCACAGGGAAATATCTGCTTCTAAATCCAAAAAGCAGTTATCTAACAGAACGGTTGTCAATGTGTGCACTCAACTTACAGAATTAGACCCGTGTGTGGATTCAGCAGTCTGCAAACACATTCTGTGCAGAGTCTCAAAACAGGTGTTTTCAGTCCAATAGCGGCATACGGAAGAAACAGCAGTAAGCACAGGGAAATATCTGCTTCTAAATCCAAAACGCAGCTATCTAACAGAACGGTTGTCAGTGTGTGCACTCAATATCCAGAGTAAACGTGTGTGGATTCAGCAGTCTGCAAACACTTTCTGTGCAGAGTCTCAAATCAGGAGTTTTCTGCCCAACACCGGCATATGGAAGAAACAGCAGTAAGCACAGGGAAATATCTGCTTCTAAATCCAAAACGCAGCTATCTAACAGAACGGTTGTCAATGTGTGCACTCAACTTCCAGAGTTAAACCCG
Organism: Aotus nancymaae; assembly: GCF_030222135.1. Taxonomy (NCBI): domain Eukaryota; kingdom Metazoa; phylum Chordata; class Mammalia; order Primates; family Aotidae; genus Aotus; species Aotus nancymaae. Next base: position 137,501 of record NW_026988580.1, on the reverse strand, counting down.
TGTGTGGATTCAGCAGTCTGCAAACTCTTTCTGTGCAGAGTCTCAAAACAGGCGTTTTCAGCCCAATACCGGCATATGGAAGAAACAGCAGTAAGCACAGGGAAATATCTGCTTCTAAATCCAAAACGCAGCTGTCTAACAGAACGGTTGCCAATGTGTGCACTCAACTTCCAGAGTTAAACCCGTGTGTGGATTCATCAGTCTGCAAACACTTTCTGCGCAGAGTCTCAATACAGGGGTTTTCAGCCCAATACCGGCATATGGAAGTAACAGCAGTAAGCACAGGGAAATATCTGCTTCTAAATCCAAAACGCAGCTATCTAACAAAACGGTTGTCAATGTGTGCACTCAACTTCCAGAGTTAAACCCGTGTGTGGATTCAGCAGTCTGGAAACACTTTCTGTGCAGAGTCTGAAAACAGGCGATTTCAGCCCAATAACGGCATATGGAAGAAACTGCAGTAAGCACAGCGAAATATCTGCTTCTAAATCCATAACGCAGCTATCTAACAGAACGATTGTCAATGTGTGCACTCAACTTCCCGAGTTAAACCCGTGTTTGGATTCAGCAGTCTGCAAACCCTCTCTGTGCAGAGTCACAAAACAGGCGATTTCAGCCCAATACCGGCATATGGAAGAAACAGCAGTAAGCACAGGGAAATATCTGCTTCTAAATCCAAAACGCAGCAATCTAACAGAACGGTTGTCAATGTGTGCACTCAGCTTCCAGAGTTAAACCCGTGTGTGGATTCAGCAGTCTGCAAAAACTTTCTGTGCAGAGTGCCAAAACAGGCGCTTTCAGCCCAATACAGTCATATGGAAAAAACAGCAGTAAGCACAGGGAAATAACTGCTTCTAAATAAAAAATACAGCTATCTAACAGAACGGTTGTCAATGTGTGCACTCAACTTCCAGAGTTAAACCCGTGTGTGGATTCTGCAGTCTGCAAACACTTTCTGTGCAGTCTCAAAACAGGCGTTTTCAGTCCAATACCGGCATATGGAAGAAACAGCAGTAAGCACAGGGAAATATCTGCTTCTAAATCCGGAACGCAGCTATCTAACAGAACGGTTGTCAATGTGTGCACTCAACTTCCAGAGTTAAACCCGTGTGTGGATTCAGCAGTCTGCAAACACTTTCTGTGCAGAGTCTCAAAACAGGCGTTTTCAGCCCAATACCGGCATATGGAAGAAACAGCAGTAAGCACAGGGAAATATCTGCTTCTAAATCCAGAACGCAGCTATCTAACAGAACGCTTGTCAATGTGTGCACTCAACTTCCGGAGTTAAACCCGTGTGTGGATTCATGAGTCTGTTAACACTTTCTGTGCAGAGTCCGAAAACAGGCGTTTTTAGCCCAATACCGGCATATGGGAGAAACAGCAGTCAGCACAGGGAAATATCTGCTTTTAAATCCAAAACGCAGTTATCTAACAGAACGGTTGCCAATGTGTGCACTCAACTTCCAGAGTTAAACCCGTGTGTGGATTCAGCAGTCTGCAAACACTTTCTGTGCAGAGTCTCAAAATAGGCGTTTTCAGCCCAATACCGGCATATGGAAGAAACAGCAGTAAGCACAGGGAAATATCTGCTTCTAAATCCAAAACGCAGCTGTCTAACAGAACGGTTGTCAATGTGTGCACTCAACTTCCAGAGTTAAACCCGTGTGTGGATTCAGCAGTCTGCAAACACTTTCTGTGCAGAGTCTCAAAACAGGCGTTTTCAGCCCAATACCGGCATAAGGAAGAAACAGCAGTAAGCACAGGGAAATATCTGCTTCTAAATCTAAAACGCAGCTATCTAACCGAACGGTTGTCAATGTGTGCACTCAACTTCCAGAGTTAAACCCGTGTGTGGATTCAGCAGTTTGCAAACACTTTTTGTGCAGAGTCTCAAAACAGGCGTTTTCAGCCCAATACCGGCATATGGAAGAAACAGCAGTAAGCACAGGGAAATATCTGCTTCTAAATCCAAAAAGCAGTTATCTAACAGAACGGTTGTCAATGTGTGCACTCAACTTCCAGAATTAGACCCGTGTGTGGATTCAGCAGTCTGCAAACACATTCTGTGCAGAGTCTCAAAACAGGTGTTTTCAGTCCAATAGCGGCATATGGAAGAAACAGCAGTAAGCACAGGGAAATATCTGCTTCTAAATCCAAAACGCAGCTATCTAACAGAACGGTTGTCAGTGTGTGCCCTCAACATCCAGAGTAAACGTGTGTGGATTCAGCAGTCTGCAAACACTTTCTGTGCAGAGTCTCAAATCAGGAGTTTTCTGCCCAACACCGGCATATGGAAGTAACAGCAGTAAGCACAGGGAAATATCTGCTTCTAAATCCAAAACGCAGCTATCTAACAGATCGGTTGTCAATGTGTGCACTCAACTTCCAGAGTTAAACCCGTGTGTGGATTCAGCAGTCTGCAAACACTTTCTGTGCAGAGTCTGAAAACAGGCGTTTTCAGCCCAATAACGGCATATGGAAGAAACTGCAGTAAGCACAGCGAAATATCTGCTTCTAAATCCATAACGCAGCTATCTAACAGAACGATTGTCAATGTGTGCACTCAACTTCCCGAGTTAAACCCGTGTTTGGATTCAGCAGTCTGCAAACCCTCTCTGTGCAGAGTCTCAAAACAGGCGATTTCAGCCCAATACCGGCATATGGAAGAAACAGCAGTAAGCACAGGGAAATATCTGCTTCTAAATCCAAAACGCAGCAATCTAACAGAACGGTTGTCAATGTGTGCACTCAGCTTCCAGAGTTAAACCCGTGTGTGGATTCAGCAGTCTGCAAACACTTTCTGTGCAGAGTCTCAAAACTGGCGCTTTCAGCCCAATACCGGCATATGGAAGAAACAGCTGTAAGCACAGGGAAATATCTGCTTCTAAATCCAAAACGCAGCTATCTAACAGAACGGTTTTAATTGTGTGCACTCAACTTCCAGAGTTAAACCCGTGTGTGGATTCAGCAGTCTGCAAACAATTTCTGTGCAGAGTATCAAAACAGGCGTTTTCAGCCCAATACCGGCATATCGAAGAAACAGCAGTAAGCACAGGGAAATAACTGCTTCTAAATCCAAAACGCAGCTATCTAACAGAATGGTTGTCAATGTGTGCACTCAACTTCCAGAGTTAAACCCGTGTGTGGATTCAGCAGTCTGCAAAAACTTTCTGTGCAGAGTGCCAAAACAGGCGCTTTCAGCCCAATACAGTCATATGGAAAAAACAGCAGTAAGCACAGGGAAATAACTGCTTCTAAATAAAAAATACAGCTATCTAACAGAACGGTTGTCAATGTGTGCACTCAACTTCCAGAGTTAAACCCGTGTGTGGATTCTGCAGTCTGCAAACACTTTCTGTGCAGTCTCAAAACAGGCGTTTTCAGTCCAATACCGGCATATGGAAGAAACAGCAGTAAGCACAGGGAAATATCTGCTTCTAAATCTAAAACGCTGCTATCTAACAGAACGGTTGTCAATGTGTGCACTCAACTTCCAGAGTTAAACCACTGTGTGGATTCAGCAGTCTGCAAAGACTTTTTGTGCAGAGTCTCAAAACAGGCGTTTTCAGCCCAATACCGGCATATGGAAGAAACAGCAGTAAGCACAGGGAAATATCTGCTACTAAATTCAAAAAGCAGTTATATAACAGAACGGTTTTCAATGTGTGCACTCAACTTCCAGAATTAAACCCGTGTGTGGATTCAGCAGTCTGCAAACACTTTCTGTGCAGAGTCTCAAAACAGGTGTTTTCAGCCCAATACCGGCATATGGAAGAAACAGCAGTAAGCACAGGGAAATATCTGCTTCTAAATCCAAAACGCAGCTATCTAACAGAACAGTTGTCAATGTGTGCACTCAACATCCAGAGTAAACGTGTGTGGATTCAGCAGTCTGCAAACACTTTCTGCGCAGAGTCTCAAATCAGGAGTTTTCTGCCCAACACCGGCATATGGAAGAAACAGCAGTAAGCACAGGGAAATATCTGCTTCTAAATCCAAAACGCAGCTATCTAACAGAACGGTTGTCAATGTGTGCACTCAACTTCCAGAGTTAAACCCGTGTGTGGATTCAGCAGTCTGCAAACACTTTCTGTGCAGAGTCTCAAAACAGGCGTTTTCAGTCCAATACCGGCATATGGAGGAAACAGCAGTTAGCACAGGGAAATATCTGCTTCTAAATCCAAAACGCAGCTATCTAACAGAACGGCTGTCAATGTGTGCACTAAACTTCCTGAGTTAAACCCGTGTGTGGATTCATCAGTCTGCAAACACTTTCTGTGCAGAGTCTCAAAACAGGGGTTTTCAGCCCAATACCGGCATATGGAAGAAACAGCAGTAAGCACAGGGAAATATCTGCTTCTAAATCCAAAACGCAGCTCTCTAACAGAACGGTTGTCAATGTGTGCACTCAACTTCCAGAGTTAAACCCGTATGTCGATTCAGCAGTCTGCAAACACTTTCTGTGCAGAGTCTGAAAACAGGCGTTTTCAGTCCAATAACGGCATATGGAAGAAACAGCAGTAAGCACAGGGAAATATCTGCTTCTAAATCCAAAATGCAGCTATCTAACAGAACGGATGTCAATGTGAGCACTCAACTTCCAGAGTAAACGTGTGTTGATTCAGCAGTCTGCAAACACTTTCTGTGCAGAGTCTCAAAACAGGCGTTTTCAGCGCAATACCGGCATATGGAAGAAAGAGCAGTAAGCACAGGGAAATATCTGCTTCTAAATCCAAAACGCAGCTATCTAACAAAACGGCTGTCAATGTGTGCACTCAACTTCCAGAGTTAAACCCGTGTGTGGATTCAGCAGTCTGCAAACACTTTCTGTGCAGAGTCTCAAAACAGGCGTTTTCAGCCCAATACCCGCATAAGGAAGAAACAGCAGTAAGCACAGGGAAATATCTGCTTCTAAATCCAAAACGCAGCTATCTAACCGAACGGTTGTCAATGTGTGCACTCAACTTCCAGAGTTAAACCCGTGTGTGGATTCAGCAGTCTGCAAACACTTTTTGTGCAGAGTCTCAAAACAGGCGTTTTCAGCCCAATACCGGCATATGGAAGAAACAGCAGTAAGCACAGGGAAATATCTGCTTCTAAATCCAAAACACAGTTATCTAACAGAACGGTAGTCAATGTGTGCACTCAACTTCCAGAATTAAACCCGTGTGTGGATTCAGCAGTCTGCAAACACTTTCTGTGCAGAGTCTCAAAACAGGTGTTTTCAGCCCAATACCGGCATATGGAAGAAACAGCAGTAAGCACAGGGAAATATCTGCTTCTAAATCCAAAACGCAGCTATCTAACAGAACGGTTGTCAATGTGGGCACTCAACTTCCAGAGTTAAACCCGTGTGTGGATTCAGCAGTCTGCAAACACTTTCTGTGCAGAGTCTCAAAACAGGCGTTTTCAGCCCAATACCGGCATATGGAAGAAACAGCAGTAAGCACAGGGAAATATCTGCTTCTAAATCCAAAACACAGCTATCTAACCGAACGGTTGTCAATGTGTGCACTCAATTTCCAGAGTTAAACCCGTGTGTGGATTCAGCAGTCTGCAAACAATTTTTGTGCAGAGTCTCAAAACAGGCGTTTTCAGCCCAATACCGGCATATGGAAGAAACAGCAGTAAGCACAGGTAAATATCTGCTTCTAAATCCAAAACGCAGTTATCTAACAGAACGGTTGCCAATGTGTGCACTCAACTTCCAGAGTTAAACCCGTGTGTGGATTCAGCAGTCTGCAAACACTTTCTGTGTAGAGTTTCAAAATAGGCGTTTTCAGCCCCATACCGGCATATGGAAGAAACAGCAGTAAGCACAGGGAAATATCTGCTTCTAAATCCAAAACGCAGCTGTCTAACAGAACGGTTGTCAATGTGTGCACTCAACTTCCAGAGTTAAACCCGTGTGTGGATTCAGCAGTCTGCAAAGACTTTCTGTGCAGAGTCTCAAAACAGGCGTTTTCAGCCCAATACCGGCATAAGGAAGAAACAGCAGTAAGCACAGGGAAATATCTGCTTCTAAATCTAAAACGCAGCTATCTAACCGAACGGTTGTCAATGTGTGCACTCAACTTCCAGAGTTAAACCCGTGTGTGGATTCAGCAGTCTGCAAACACTTTTTGTGCAGAGTCTCAAAACAGGCGTTTTCAGCCCAATACCGGCATATGGAAGAAACAGCAGTAAGCACAGGGAAATATCTGCTTCTAAATCCAAAAAGCAGTTATCTAACAGAACGATTGTCAATGTGTGCACTCAACTTCCAGAATTAGACCCGTGTGTGGATTCAGCAGTCTGCAAACACATTCTGTGCAGAGTCTCAAAACAGGTGTTTTCAGTCCAATAGCGGCATATGGAAGAAACAGCATTAAGCACAGGGAAATATCTGCTTCTAAATCCAAAACGCAGCAATCTAACAGAACGGTTGTCAATGTGTGCACTCAGCTTCCAGAGTTAAACCCGTGTGTGGATTCAGCAGTCTGCAAACACTTTCTGTGCAGAGTCTCAAAACTGGCGCTTTCAGCCCAATACCGGCATATGGAAGAAACAGCAGTAAGCACAGGGAAATATCTGCTTCTAAATCCAAAATGCAGCTATCTAACAGAACGGTTTTAATTGTGAGCACTCAACTTCCAGAATTAAACCCGTGTGTGGATTCAGCAGTCTGCAAACAATTTCTGTGCAGAGTATCAAAACAGGCGTTTTCAGCCCAATACCGGCATATCGAAGAAACAGCAGTAAGCACAGGGAAATAACTGCTTCTAAATCCAAAACGCTGCTATCTAACAGAACGGTTGTCAATGTGTGCACTCAACTTACAGAGTTAAACCACTGTGTGGATTCAGCAGTCTGCAAAGACTTTTTGTGCAGAGTCTCAAAACAGGCGTTTTCAGCCCAATACCGGCATATGGAAGAAACAGCAGTAAGCACAGGGAAATATCTGCTACTAAATTCAAAAAGCAGTTATCTAACAGAACGGTTTTCAATGTGTGCACTCAACTTCCAGAATTAAACCCGTGTGTGGATTCAGCAGTCTGCAAACACTTTCTGTGCAGAGTCCAAAACAGGTGTTTTCAGCCCAATACCGGCATATGGAAGAAACAGCAGTAAGCACAGGGAAATATCTGCTTCTAAATCCAAAACGCAGCTATCTAACAGAACAGTTGTCAATGTGTGCACTCAACATCCAGAGTAAACGTGTGTGGATTCAGCAGTCTGCAAACACTTTCTGCGCAGAGTCTCAAATCAAGAGTTTTCTGCCCAACACCGGCATATGGAAGAAACAGCAGTAAGCACAGGGAAATATCTGCTTCTAAATCCAAAACGCAGCTATCTAACAGAACGGTTGTCAATGTGTGCACTCAACTTCCAGAGTTAAACCCGTGTGTGGATTCAGCAGTCTGCAAACACTTTCTGTGCAGAGTCTCAAAACAGGCGTTTTCAGTCCAATACCGGCATATGGAGGAAACAGCAGTTAGCACAGGGAAATATCTGCTTCTAAATCCAAAACGCAGCTATCTAACAGAACGGCTGTCAATGTGTGCGCTAAACTTCCAGAGTTAAACCCGTGTGTGGATTCATCAGTCTGCAATCACTTTCTGTGCAGAGTCTCAAAACAGGGGTTTTCAGCCCAATACCGGCATATGGAAGAAACAGCAGTAAGCACAGGGAAATATCTGCTTCTAAATCCAAAACGCAGCTCTCTAACAGAACGGTTGTCAATGTGTGCACTCAACTTCCAGAGTTAAACCCGTATGTCGATTCAGCAGTCTGCAAACACTTTCTGTGCAGAGTCTGAAAACAGGCGTTTTCAGTCCAATAACGGCATATGTAAGAAACAGCAGTAAGCACAGGGAAATATCTGCTTCTAAATCAAAAACGCAGCTATCTAACAGAACGGTTGTCAATGTGTGCACTCAACTTCCAGAGTTAAACCCGTGTGTGGATTCAGCAGTCTGCAAACACTTTCTGTGCAGAGTCTCAAAACAGGTGTTTTCAGCCCAATACCGGCATATGGAAGAAACAGCAGTAAGCACAGGGAAATATCTGCTTCTAAATCCAAAATGCAGCTATCTAACAGAACGGATGTCAATGTGAGCACTCAACTTCCAGAGTAAACGTGTGTTGATTCAGCAGTCTGCAAACACTTTCTGTGCAGAGTCTCAAAACAGGCGTTTTCAGCCCAATACCGGCATATGGAAGAAACAGCAATAAGCACAGGGAAATATCTGCTTCTAAATCCAAAACGCAGCTATCTAACAAAACGGCTGTCAATGTGTGCACTCAACTTCCAGAGTTAAACCCGTGTGTGGATTCAGCAGTCTGCAAACACTTTCTGTGCAGAGTCTCAAAACAGGCGTTTTCAGCCCAATACCCGCATAAGGAAGAAACAGCAGTAAGCACAGGAAAATATCTGCTTCTAAATCCAAAACGCAGCTGTCTAACAGAACGGTTGTCAATGTGTGCACTCAACTTCCAGAGTTAAACCCGTGTGTGGATTCAGCAGTCTGCAAAGACTTTCTGTGCAGAGTCTCAAAACAGGCGTTTTCAGCCCAATACCGGCATAAGGAAGAAGCAGCGGTAAGCACAGGGAAATATCTGCTTCTAAATCTAAAACGCAGCTATCTAACCGAACGGATGTCAATGTGTGCACTCAACTTCCAGAGTTAAACCCGTGTGTGGATTCAGCAGTCTGTAAACACTTTCTGTGCAGTCTCAAAACAGGCGTTTTGAGCCCAATACCGGCACATGGAAGAAACAGCAGTAAGCACAGGGAAATATCTGCTTCTAAATCCGGAACGCAGCTATCTAACAGAACGGTTGTCATTGTGTGCACTCAATTTCCAGAGTTAAACCCGTGTGTGGATTCAGCAGTCTGCAAAAACTTTCTGTGCAGAGTGCCAAAGCAGGCGTTTTCAGCCCAATACCGTCATATGGAAGAAACAGCAGTAAGCACAGGGAAATATCTGCTTCTAAATCCAAAATGCAGCTATCTAACAGAACGGTTTTAATTGTGAGCACTCAACTTCCAGAATTAAACCCGTGTGTGGATTCAGCAGTCTGCAAACAATTTCTGTGCAGAGTATCAAAATAGGCGTTTTCAGCCCAATACCGGCATATCGAAGAAACAGCAGTAAGCACAGGGAAATAACTGCTTCTAAATCCAAAACGCAGCTATCTAACAGAATGGTTGTCAATGTGTGCACTGAACTTCCAGAGTTAAACCCGTGTGTGGATTCAGCAGTCTGCAAAAACTTTCTGTGCAGAGTGCCAAAACAGGCGTTTTCAGCCCAATACAGTCATATGGAAAAAACAGCAGTAAGCACAGGGAAATATCTGCTTCTAAATCCAAAAGGCAGCTATCTAACCGAACGGTTGTCAATGTGTGCACTCAACTTCCAGAGTTAAACCCGTGTGTGGATTCAGCAGTCTGCAAACACTTTCTGTGCAGTGTCAAAACAGGCGTTTTCAGTCCAATACTGGCATATGGAAGAAACAGCGGTAAGCACAGGGAAATATCTGCTTCTAAATCCGGAACGCAGGTATCTAACAGAACGGTTGTCAATGTGTGCACTCAACTTCCAGAGTTAAACCACTGTGTGGATTCAGCAGTCTGCAAAGACTTTTTGTGCAGAGTCTCAAAACAGGCGTTTTCAGCCCAATACCGGCATATGGAAGAAACAGCAGTAAGCACAGGGAAATATCTGCTTCTAAATCCAAAACGCAGCTATCTAACAGAACGGTTGTCAATGTGTGCACTCAACTTCCAGAGTTAAACCCGTGTGTGGATTCAGCAGTCTGCAAACACTTTCTGTGCAGAGTCTCAAAACAGGCGTTTTCAGTCCAATACCGGCATATGGAGGAAACAGCAGTTAGCACAGGGAAATATCTGCTTCTAAATCCAAAACGCAGCTATCTAACAGAACGGCTGTCAATGTGTGCGCTAAACTTCCAGAGTTAAACCCGTGTGTGGATTCATCAGTCTGCAAACACTTTCTGTGCAGAGTCTCAAAACAGGGGTTTTCAGCCCAATACCGGCATATGGAAGAAACAGCAGTAAGCACAGGGAAATATCTGCTTCTAAATCCAAAACGCAGCTCTCTAACAGAACGGTTGTCAATGTGTGCACTCAACTTCCACAGTTAAACCCGTATGTCGATTCAGCAGTCTGCAAACACTTTCTGTGCAGAGTCTGAAAACAGGCGTTTTCAGTCCAATAACGGCATATGTAAGAAACAGCAGTAAGCACAGGGAAATATCTGCTTCTAAATCCAAAACGCAGCTATCTAACAGAACGGTTGTCAATGTGTGCACTCAACTTCCAGAGTTAAACCCGTGTGTGGATTCAGCAGTCTGCAAACACTTTCTGTGCAGAGTCTCAAAACAGGTGTTTTCAGCCCAATACCGGCATATGGAAGAAACAGCAGTAAGCACAGGGAAATATCTGCTTCTAAATCCAAAATGCAGCTATCTAACACAACGGTTGTCAATGTGAGCACTCAACTTCCAGAGTAAACGTGTGTTGATTCAGCAGTCTGCAAACACTTTCTGTGCAGAGTCTCAAAACAGGCGTTTTCAGCGCAATACCGGCATATGGAAGAAACAGCAGTAAGCACAGGGAAATATCTGCTTCTAAATCCAAAACGCAGCTATCTAACAAAACGGCTGTCAATGTGTGCACTCAACTTCCAGAGTTAAACCCGTGTGTGGATTCAGCAGTCTGCAAACACTTTCTGTGCAGAGTCTCAAAACAGGAGTTTTCAGCCCAATACCGGCATAAGGAAGAAACAGCAGTAAGCACAGGGAAATATCTGCTTCTAAATCCAAAACGCAGCTATCTAAGAGAACGGTTGTCAATGTGGGCACTCAACTTCCAGAGTTAAACCCGTGTGTGGATTCAGCAGTCTGCAAACACTTTCTGTGCAGAGTCTCAAAACAGGCGTTTTCAGCCCAATACCGGCATATGGAAGAAACAGCAGTAAGCACAGGGAAATATCTGCTTCTAAATCCAAAACACAGCTATCTAACCGAACGGTTGTCAATGTGTGCACTCAATTTCCAGAGTTAAACCCGTGTGTGGATTCAGCAGTCTGCAAACACTTTTTGTGCAGAGTCTCAAAACAGGCGTTTTCAGCCCAATACCGGCATATGGAAGAAACAGCAGTAAGCACAGGTAAATATCTGCTTCTAAATCCAAAACGCAGCTACCTAACAGTACGGTTGTCAATGTGGGCACTCAATTTCCAGAGTTAAACCCGTGTGTGGATTCAGCAGTCTGCAAACACTTTCTGTGCAGAGTGTGAAAACAGGCGTTTTCAGCCCAAAAACGGCATATGGAAGAAACTGCAGTAACCACAGGGAAATATCTGCTTCTAAATCCAAAAGGCAGCTATCTAACAGAACGGCTGTCAATGTGTGCACTCAATTTCCAGAGTTAAACCCGTGTGTGGATTCAGCAGTCTGCAAACACTTTCTGTGCAGAGTCTCAAAACAGGCGTTTTCAGCCCAATACCGGCATATGGAAGAAACAGCAGTAAGCACAGGGAAATATCTGCTTCTAAATCCAGAACGCAGCTATCTAACAGAACGCTTGTCAATGTGTGCACTCAACTTCCAGAGTTAAACCCGTGTGTGGATTCATGAGTCTGTTAACACTTTCTGTGCAGAGTCCGAAAACAGGCGTTTTTAGCCCAATACCGGCATATGGGAGAAACAGCAGTCAGCACAGGGAAATATCTGCTTCTAAATCCAAAACGCAGTTATCTAACAGAACGGTTGCCAATGTGTGCACTCAACTTCCAGAGTTAAACCCGTGTGTGGATTCAGCAGTCTGCAAACACTTTCTCTGCAGAGTTTCAAAATAGGCGTTTTCAGCCCAATACCGGCATATGGAAGAAACAGCAGTAAGCACAGGGAAATATCTGCTTCTAAATCCAAAACGCAGCTGTCTAACAGAACGGTTGCCAATGTGTGCACTCAACTTCCAGAGTTAAACCCGTGTGTGGATTCAGCAGTCTGCAAAGACTTTCTGTGCAGAGTCTCAAAACAGGCGTTTTCAGCCCAATACCGGCATAAGGAAGAAACAGCGGTAAGCACAGGGAAATATCTGCTTCTAAATCTAAAACGCAGCTATCTAACCGAACGGATGTCAATGTGTGCACTCAACTTCCAGAGTTAAACCCGTGTGTGGATTCAGCAGTCTGCAAACACTTTTTGTGCAGAGTCTCAAAACAGGCGTTTTCAGCCCAATACCGGCATATGGAAGAAACAGCAGTAAGCACAGGGAAATATCTGCTTCTAAATCCAGAACGCAGCTATCTAACAGAACGCTTGTCAATGTGTGCACTCAACTTCCAGAGTTAAACCCGTGTGTGGATTCATGAGTCTGTTAACACTTTCTGTGCAGAGTCCGAAAACAGGCGTTTTTAGCCCAATACCGGCATATGGGAGAAACAGCAGTCAGCACAGGGAAATATCTGCTTTTAAATCCAAAACGCAGTTATCTAACAGAACGGTTGCCAATGTGTGCACTCAACTTCCAGAGTTAAACCCGTGTGTGGATTCAGCAGTCTGCAAACACTTTCTGTGCAGAGTTTCAAAATAGGCGTTTTCAGCCCAATACCGGCATATGGAAGAAACAGCAGTAAGCACAGGGAAATAACTGCTTCTAAATCCAAAACGCAGCTGTCTAACAGAACGGTTGTCAATGTGTGCACTCAACTTCCAGAGTTAAACCCGTGTGTGGATTCAGCAGTCTGCAAACACTTTCTGTGCAGAGTCTCAAAACAGGCGTTTTCAGCCCAATACCGGCATAAGGAAGAAACAGCAGTAAGCACAGGGAAATATCTGCTTCTAAATCTAAAACGCAGCTATCTAACCGAACGGTTGTCAATGTGTGCACTCAACTTCCAGAGTTAAACCCGTGTGTGGATTCAGCAGTCTGCAAACACTTTTTGTGCAGAGTCTCAAAACAGGCGTTTTCAGCCCAATACCGGCATATGGAAGAAACAGCAGTAAGCACAGGGAAAAATCTGCTTCTAAATCCAAAAAGCAGTTATCTAACAGAACGATTGTCAATGTGTGCACTCAACTTCCAGAATTAGACCCGTGTGTGGATTCAGCAGTCTGCAAACACATTCTGTGCAGAGTCTCAAAACAGGTGTTTTCAGTCCAATAGCGGCATATGGAAGAAACAGCAGTAAGCACAGGGAAATATCTGCTTCTAAATCCAAAACGCAGCTATCTAACAGAACGGTTGTCAATGTGTGCACTCAACATCCAGAGTAAACGTGTGTGGATTCAGCAGTCTGCAAACACTTTCTGTGCAGAGTCTCAAATCAGGAGTTTTCTGCCCAACACCGGCATATGGAAGAAACAGCAGTAAGCACAGGGAAATATCTGCTTCTAAATCCAAAACGCAGCTATCTAACAGAACGGTTGTCAATGTGTGCACTCAACTTCCAGAGTTAAACCCGTGTGTGGATTCAGCAGTCTGCAAACACTTTCTGTGCAGAGTCTCAAAACAGGCGTTTTTCAGCCCAATACCGGCATATGGAAGAAACAGCAGTAAGCACAGGGAAATATCTGCTTCTAAATCCAAAACGCAGCTGTCTAACAGAACGGTTGCCAATGTGTGCACTCAACTTCCAGAGTTAAACCCGTGTGTGGATTCATCAGTCTGCAAACACTTTCTGTGCAGAGTCTCAATACAGGGGTTTTCAGCCCAATACCGGCATATGGAAGTAACAGCAGTAAGCACAGGGAAATATCTGCTTCTAAATCCAAAACGCAGCTATCTAACAGAACGGTTGTCAATGTGTGCACTCAACTTCCAGAGTTAAACCCGTGTGTGGATTCAGCAGTCTGCAAACACTTTCTGTGCAGAGTCTGAAAACAGGCGTTTTCAGCCCAATACCGGCATATGGAAGAAACAGCAGTAAGCACAGGGAAATATCTGCTTCTAAATTCAAAACGCAGCTGTCTAACAGAACGGTTGTCAATGTGTGCACTCAACTTCCAGAGTTAAACCCGTGTGTGGATTCAGCAGTCTGCAAAGATTTTCTGTGCAGAGTCTCAAAACAGGCGTTTTCAGCCCAATACCGGCATAAGGAAGAAACAGCAGTAAGCACAGGGAAATATCTGCTTCTAAATCCAAAAAGCAGTTATCTAACAGAACGATTGTCAATGTGTGCACTCAACTTCCAGAATTAGACCCGTGTGTGGATTCAGCAGTCTGCAAACACATTCTGTGCAGAGTCTCAAAACAGGTGTTTTCAGTCCAATAGCGGCATATGGAAGAAACAGCAGTAAGCACAGGGAAATATCTGCTTCTAAATCCAAAACGCAGCTATCTAACAGAACGGTTGTCAATGTGTGCACTCAACATCCAGAGTAAACGTGTGTGGATTCAGCAGTCTGCAAACACTTTCTGTGCAGAGTCTCAAATCAGGAGTTTTCTGCCCAACACCGGCATATGGAAGAAACAGCAGTAAGCACAGGGAAATATCTGCTTCTAAATCCAAAACGCAGCTATCTAACAGAACGGTTGTCAATGTGTGCACTCAACTTCCAGAGTTAAACCCATGTGTGGATTCAGCAGTCTGCAAACACTTTCTGTGCAGAGTCTCAATACAGGGGTTTTCAGCCCAATACCGGCATATGGAAGTAACAGCAGTAAGCACAGGGAAATATCTGCTTCTGAATCCAAAACGCAGCTATCTAACAGAACGGTTGTCAATGTGTGCACTCAACTTCCAGAGTTAAACCCGTGTGTGGATTCAGCAGTCTGCAAAAACTTTCTGTGCAGAGTGCCAAAACAGGCGTTTTCAGCCCAATACAGTCATATGGAAAAAACAGCAGTAAGCACAGGGAAATAACTGCTTCTAAATAAAAAATACAGCTATCTAACAGAACGGTTGTCAATGTGTGCACTCAACTTCCAGAGTTAAACCCGTGTGTGGATTCAGCAGTCTGCAAACTCTTTCTCTGCAGTCTCACAACAGGCGTTTTCAGTCCAATACTGGCATATGGAAGAAACAGCAGTAAGCACAGGGAAATATCTGCTTCTAAATCCGGAACGCAGCTATCTAACAGAACGGTTGTGAATGTGTGCACTCAACTTCCAGAGTTAAACCCGTGTGTGGATTCAGCAGTCTGCAAACACTTTCTGTGCAGAGTCTCAAAACAGGCGTTTTCAGCCTAATACCGGCATAAGGAAGAAACAGCAGTAAGCACAGGGAAATATCTGCTTCTAAATCTAAAACGCTGCTATCTAACAGATCGGTTGTCAATGTGTGCACTCAACTTCCAGAGTTAAACCACTGTGAGGATTCAGCAGTCTGCAAAGACTTTTTGTGCAGAGTCTCAAAACAGGCGTTTTCAGCCCAATACCGGCATATGGAAGAAACAGCAGTAAGCACAGGGAAATATCTGCTACTAAATTCAAAAAGCAGTTATCTAACAGAACGGTTTTCAATGTGTGCACTCAACTTCCAGAATTAAACCCGTTTGTGGATTCAGCAGTCTGCAAACACTTTCTGTGCAGAGTCTCAAAACAGGTGTTTTCAGCCCAATACCGGCATATGGAAGAAACAGCAGTAAGCACAGGGAAATATCTGCTTCTAAATCCAAAACGCAGCTATCTAACAGAACAGTTGTCAATGTGTGCACTCAACATCCAGAGTAAACGTGTGTGGATTCAGCAGTCTGCAAACACTTTCTGCGCAGAGTCTCAAATCAAGAGTTTTCTGCCCAACACCGGCATATGGAAGAAACAGCAGTAAGCACAGGGAAATATCTGCTTCTAAATCCAAAACGCAGCTATCTAACAGAACGGTTGTCAATGTGTGCACTCAACTTCCAGAGTTAAACCCGTGTGTGAATTCAGCAGTCTGCAAACACTTTCTGTGCAGAGTCTCAAAACAGGCGTTTTCAGTCCAATACCGGCATATGGAGGAAACAGCAGTTAGCACAGGGAAATATCTGCTTCTAAATCCAAAACGCAGCTATCTAACAGAACGGCTGTCAATGTGTGCACTAAACTTCCAGAGTTAAACCCGTGTGTGGATTCATCAGTCTGCAAACACTTTCTGTGCAGAGTCTCAAAACAGGGGTTTTCAGCCCAATACCGGCATATGGAAGAAACAGCAGTAAGCACAGGGAAATATCTGCTTCTAAATCCAAAACGCAGCTATCTAACAGAATGGTTGCCAATGTGTGCACTCAACTTCCAGAGTTAAACCTGTGTGTGGATTCAGCAGTCTGCAAACACTTTCTGTACAGAGTCTCAGAACAGGCGTTTTCAGGCCAAAACCGGCATATGGAAGAAACAGCAGTAAGCACAGGGAAATATCTGCTTCTAAATCAAAAACGCAGCTATCTAAGAGAACGGTTGTAAATGTGTGCACTCAATTTCCAGAGTTAAACCCGTGTGTGGATTCAGCAGTCTGCAAACACTTTCTGTGCAGAGTCTCAAAACAAGCGTTTTCAGCCCAATAACGGCATATGGAAGAAAAAGCAGTAAGCACAGGGAAATATCTGCTTCTAAATCCAAAACGCAGCTATCTAACAGAACGGTTGTCAATGTGTGCACTCAACTTCCAGAGTTAAACCCGTGTGTGGATTCAACAGTCTGCAAACACTTTCTGTGCAGAGTCTCAAAACAGGCGTTTCAGCCCAATAGCGGCATATGGAAGTAACAGCAGTAAGCACCGGGAAATATCTGCTTCTAAATCCAAAACGCAGCTATCTAACAGAACGGTTGTCATTGTGTGCACTCAACTTCCAGAGTTAAACCCGTGTGTGGATTCAACAGTCTGCAAACACTTTCTGTGCAGAGTCCCAAAACAGGCGATTTCAGCCCAATACCGGCATACGGAAGAAACAGCTGTAAGCACAGGGGAATATCTGCTTCTATATCCAAAACGCAGCTATTTAACAGAACGGTTGTCAATGTGTGCACTCAACTTCCAGAGTTAAACCCGTGTGTGTATTCAGCAGTCGACAAACACATTCTGTGCAGAGTCACAAAACAGGAGTTTTCTGCCCAATACCGGCATATGGAAGAAACAGCAGTAAGCACAGGGAAATATCTGCTTTTAAATCCAAAACGCAGTTATCTAACAGAACGGTTGCCAATGTGTGCACTCAACTTCCAGAGTTAAACCCGTGTGAGGATTCAACAGTCTGCAAACACTTTCTGTGTAGGGTCTCAAAACAGGCGTTTTCAGCCCAATACCGGCATAGGGAAGAAACAGCAGTAAGCACAGGGAAATATATGCTTCTAAATCCAAAACCCAGCTACCTAACAGAACGGTTGTCAATGTGTGCACTCAACTTCCAGAGTTAAAGCCGTGTGTGGATTCAGCAGTCTGCAAACACTTTCTGTGCATTGTCCCAAAACAGGCGTTTTCAGCCCAATACCGGCGTATGGAAGAAACAGCAGTAAGCACAGGGAAATATCTGCTTCTAAATCCAAAACGCAGCTATCTAACAGAACGGTTGTCAATGTGTGCACTCAACTTCCAGAGTAAACGTGTGTGGATTCAGCAGTCTGCAAACACTTTCTGTGCAGAGTCTCAAATCAGGAGTTTTCTGCCCAACACCGGCATATGGATGAAACAGCAGTAAGCACAGGGACATATCTGCTTCTAAATCCAAAACGCAGCTATCTAACCGAACGGTTGTCAATGTGTGCACTCAACTTCCGGAGTTAAACACGTGTGTGGATTCACCAGTCTGCAAACACTTTCTGTGCAGAGTCTCAAAACAGGCGTTTTCAGCCCAATACCGGCATATGGAAGAAACAGCAGTAAGCACAGGGAAATATCTGCTTCTAAATCCAAAACGCAGCTATCTAACAGAACGGCTGTCAATGTGTGCACTCAACTTCCAGAGTTAAACCCGTGTGTGGATTCTGCAGTCTGCAAACACTTTCTGGGCAGAGTCCCAAAACAGACGTTGCAGCCCAATACCGGCATATGGAAGAAACAGCAGTAAGCACAGGGAAATATCTGCTTCTAAATCCAAAACGCAGCTATCTAACAGAACGGTTGTCACTGTGTGCACTCGTCGTCCAGAGTTAAACCCGTGTGTGGATTCAACAGTCTGCAAACTCTTTCTGTGCAGAGTCTCAAAACAGGCGTTTTCAGCCCAATACCGGCATATGGAAGAAACAGCAGTAATCACAGGGAAATATCTGCTTCTAAATCCAAAACGCAGCTATCTAACAGAACGGTTGTCAATGTTTGCGCTCAACTTCCAGAGTTAAACCCGAGTGTGGATTCAGCAGTCTGCAAACACTTTCTGTGCAGAGTCCCAAAACAGGCGTTTTCAGCCCAATACCGGCATATGGAAGAAACAGCAGTAAGCACAGGGAAATATCTGCTTCTAAATCCAAAACGGAGCTATCTAACAGAACAGTTGTCAATGTGTGCACTCAATTTCCAGAGTTAAACCCGTGTGTGGATTCAGCAGTCTGCAAACACTTTCTGTGCAGACTCTCAAAACAGGCGTTTTCAGCTCAATACCGGCATATGGAAGAAACAGCAGTAAGAACAGGGTAATATCTGCTTCTAAATCCAAAACGCAGCTATCTAACAGAACGGTTGTCAATGTGTGCACTCAACTTCCAGAATTAAACCCGTGTGTGGATTCAGCAATCTGCAAACTCTTTCTGTGCAGAGTCTCAAAACAGGCGTTTTCAGCCCAATACCGGCATATGGAAGAAACAGCAGTAAGCACAAGGAAATATCTGCTTCTAAATCCTAAACGAAGCTACCTAACAGAACGGTTGTCAATGTTTGCGCTCAACTTCCAGAGTTAAATCCGAGTGTGGATTCAGCAGTCTACACACACTTTCTGTGCAGAGTCCCAAAACAGGCGTTTTCAGCCCAATATCGCCATATGGAAGAAAAAACTGTAAGCACAGGGAAATATCTGCTTTTAAATCCAAAACGCAGTTATCTAACAGAACGGTTGCCAATGTGTGCACTCAACTTCCAGAGTTAAACCCGTGTGAGGATTCAACAGTCTGCAAACACTTTCTGTGCAGAGTCTCAAAACAGGCGTTTTCAGACCAATACCGGCATATGGAAGAAACAGCAGTAAGCACAGGGAAATATCTGCTTCTAATTCCAAAACGCAGCTATCTAACAGAACGGTTGTCAATGTGTGCACTCAACTTCCAGAGGTAAACCCGTGTGTGGATTCAGCAGTCTGCAAACACTTTCTGTGCAGAGTCTCAAAATAGGCGTTTTCAGCCCAATACCAGCGTATGGAAGAAACAGCAGTAAGCACAGGGAAATATCTGTTTCTAAATCCAAAACGCAGCTATCTAACAGAACGGTTGTCAATGTGTGCACTCAACTACCAGAGTTAAACCCGTGTGTGGATTCAGCAGTCTGCAAACACTTTTTGTGCAGAGTCTCAAAGCAGGCGTTTTCAGCCCAATACCGGCATAAGGAAGAAACAGCAGTAAGCACAGGGAAATATCTGCTTCTAAATCCAAAACGCAGCTATGTAACAGAACGGTTGTCAATGTGTGCACTCAACATCCAGAGTTAAACCCGTGTGTGGATTCAGCAGTCTGCAAACACTTCCTGTGCACAGTCCAAATACAGGCGTTTTCTGGCCAATACCGGCATAGGGAATAAACAGCAGTAAGCACAGGGAAATATCTGCTTCCAAATCCAAAAAGCAGCTGTCTAACAGAACGGTTGTCAATGTGTGCACTTAACTTCCAGAGTTAAACCCGTGTGTGGATTCAGCAGTCTGCAAACATTTTCTGTGCAGACTCTCAAAACAGGCGTTTTCAGCCCAATACCGGCATAGGGAAGAAACAGCAGTAAGCACAGGGAAATATCTGCTTCTAAATCCAAAACGCAGCTATCTAACAGAACGGTTGTCAATGTGTGCACTCAGCTTCCAGAGTAAAACCCGTGTGTGGATTCAGCAGTCTGCAAACACTTTCTGTGCACAGTCCAAATACAGGCGTTTTCAGCCCAATACCGGCATATGGAAGAAACAGCAGTAAGCACAGGGAAATATGTGCTTCTGAATCCAAAACGCAGCTATCTAACAGAACGGTTGTCAATGTGTGCACTCAATTTACAGAGTTAAACCCGTGTGTGGATTCAGCAGTCTGCAAACACTTTCTCTGCAGAGTCTCAAAACAGGCATTTTCAGCCGGATACCGGCATATGGAAGAAACAGCAGTAAGCACAGGGAAATATCTGCTTCTAAATCCAAAACGCAGCTATCCAACAGAACGGTTGTCAATGTGTGCACTCAACTTCCAGAGGTAAACCCGTGTGTGGATTCTGCAGTCTGGAAACACTTTCTGTGCAGAGTCCCAAAACAGGCGTTTTCAGCCCAATACCGGCATATGGAAGAAACAGCAGTAAGCACAGCGAAATATCAGCTTCTAAATCCAAAACGCAGTTATCTAACAGAACGGTTGTTAATGTGTGCACTCAACTTCCAGAGTTATATCCGTGTGTGGATTCAGCAGTCTGCAAACACTTTCTGTGCAGAGTCTCAAAACAGGCGTTTTCAGCCCAATACTGTCATATGGAAGAAACAGCAGTAAGCACAGGGAAATATCTGCTTCTAAATCCAAAACGCAGCTATCTAACAGAACGGTTGTCAATGTGTGCACTCAACTTCCATAGTTAAACCCATGTGTGGATTCTGCAGTCTGGAAACACTTTCTGTGCAGAGTCCCAAAACAGGCGTTTTCAGCCCAATACCGGCTTATGGAAGAAAGAGCAGTAAGCACAGGGAAATATCTGCTTCTAAATCCAAAACGCAGCTATCTAACAGAACTGTTCTCAATGTGTGCACTGAACTTCCAGAGGTAAACCCGTGTGTGGATTCAACAGTCTGCAGACACTTTCTGTGCAGAGTCTCAAAACAGGCGTTTTCAGCCCAATACCGGTATATGGAAGAAACTGCAGAAAGCACAGGGAAATATCTGCTTCTAAATCCTAAACGCAGTTATCTAAAAGAACGGTTGTTAATGTGTGCACTCAACTTCCAGAGTTAAAGCCGTGTTTCGATTCAGCAGTCTGCAAACACTTTCTATGCACAGTATAAATACAGGAGTTTTCAGCCCAATACCGGCATAGGGAAGAAACACCAGTAAGCACAGGGAAATATCTGCTTCTAAATACAAAACGCAGCTATCTAACAGAACGGTTGTCAATGTGTGCACTCAACTTCCAGAGTTAAACCCGTGTGTGGATTCAGCAGTCTGCAAACACTTTCGGTGCACAGTCCAAATACAGGCGTTTTCAGCCCAATACAGGCATATGGAAGAAACAGCAGTAAGCACAGGGAAATATCTGCTTCTAAATCCAAAACGCAGCTATCTAACAGAACGGTTGTCAATGTGTGCACTCAACTTCCTGAGTTAAACCCGTGTGTGGATTTCGCAGTCTGCAAACACTTTCTGTGCAGAGTCCCAAAACAGGCGTTTTCAGCCCAATACCGGCATATGGAAGAAACAGCAGTAAGCACAGGGTAATATCTGCTTCTAAATCCAAAACGCAGCTATCTTACAGAACTGTTGTCAATGTGTGCACTCAACTTCCAGAGGTCAACCCCTGTGTGGATTCAGCAGTCTGCAAACACTTTCTGTGCAGAGTCTCAAAACAGGCATTTTCAGCCCAATACCGGCATATGGAAGAAACAGCAGTAAGCACAGGGAAATATCTGCTCCTAAATCCAAAACGCAGTTATCTAACAGAACGGGTGTTAATGTGTGCACTCAACTTCCAGAGTTAAACCCGTGTGTGGATTCAGCAGTCTGCAAAAACTTTCTGCGCAGAGTCTCAAAACAGGCGTTTTCAGCCCAATACTGGCATATGGAAGAAACAGCAGTAAGCACAGGGAATTATCTGCTTCGAAATCCAAAACGCAGCTATCTAACAGAACGGTTGTCAATGTGTGCACTCAACATCCAGAGTTAAACCCGTGTATGGATTCAGCAGTCTGCAAACACTTCCTGTGCACAGTCCAAATACAGGCGTTTTCAGCCCAATACCGGCATAGGGAATAAACAGCAGTAAGCACAGGGAAATATCTGCTTCTAAATCCAAAACGCAGCTATCTAACAGAACGGTTGTCAATGTGTGCACTCAACTTCCAGAGTTAAACCCGTGTGTGAATTCTGCATTCGGCAAACACTTTCTGTGCAGAGTCCCAAAACAGGCGTTTTCAGCCCAATACCGGCATATGGAAGAAACTGCAGTAAGCACAAATAAATATCTTCTTCTAAATCCAAAACCCAGATATCTAACAGAACTGTTGTCAATGTGTGCACTCAACTTCCAGAGGTAAACCCGTGTGTGGATTCAGCAGTCTGCAAACACTTTCTGTGCAGAGTCTCAAAACAGGCGTTTTCAGCCCAATACCGGTATATGGAAGAAATAGCAGTAAGCACAGGGAAATATCTGCTTCTAAATCCAAAATGCAACTATCTACATTAAAGATTGTCAATGTGTGCACTCAACTTCCGGAGTTAAACCCGTGTGTGCATTCAGCAGTCTGCAAACACATTATGTGCTGAGTCTAAAAGCAGGCGTTTTTAGCCCAATACCGGCATACGGGAGGAAGAGCTATAAGCACAGGGAAATATCTGCTTCTAAATTCAAAACGCAGCTATCTAACAGAACGGTTGTCAATGTGTGCACTCAACTTCCAGAGTTAAACCCGTGTGTGGATTCAACATTCTGCAAACACTTTCTGTGCAGAGTCTCAAAACATGCGTTTTCAGCCCAATAGCGGCATATGGAAGTAACAGCAGTAAGCACAGGGAAATATCTGCTTCTAATTCCAAAACGCAGCTATCTAACAGAACGGTTGTCATTGTGTGCACTGAACTTCCAGAGTTAAACCCGTGTGTGGATTCAACAGTCTGCAAACACTTTCTGTGCAGAGTCCCAAAACAGGCGATTTCAGCCCAATACCGGCATACGGAAGAAACAGCTGTAAGCACAGGGAAATATCTGCTTCTATATCCAAAACGCAGCTATTTAACAGAACGGTTGTCAATGTGTGCACTCAGCTTCCAGAGTTAAACCCGTGTGTGTATTCAGCAGACTGCAAACACATTCTGTGCAGAGTCTCATAACAGGGGTTTTCTGCCCAATACCGGCATATGGAAGAAACAGCAGTAAGCACAGGGAAATATCTGCTTTTAAATCCAAAACGCAGTTATCTAACAGAACGGTTGCCAATTTGTGCACTCAACTTCCAGAGTTAAACCCGTGTGAGGATTCAACAGTCTGGAAACAATTTCTGTGCAGAGTCTCAAAACAGGCGTTTTCAGCCCAATACCGGCATATGGAAGAAACAGCAGTAAGCACAGGGAAATATAGGCTGCTAAATCCAAAACCCAGCTACCTAACAGAACGGTTGTCAATGTGTGCACTCAACTTCCAGAGTTAAAGCCGTGTGTGGATTCAGCAGTCTGCAAACACTTTCTGTGCAGAGTCTCAAAACAGGCGTTTTCAGCCCAATACCGGCATAAGGAAGAAACAGCAGTAAGCACAGGGAAATATCTGCTTCTAAATCCAAAACGCAGCTATCTAACAGAACGGTTGTCAATGTGTGCACTCAACTTCCAGAGTTAAACCCGTGTGTGGATTCAGCAGTCTGTAAACACTTTCTGTGCAGAGTCTCAAAACAGGCATTTTCAGGCCAAAACCGGCATATGGAAGAAATAGCAGTAAACACAGGGAAATATCTGCCTCTGAATCAAAAACGCAGCTATCTAACAGAATGGTTGTCGATGTGTGCACTCAATTTCCAGAGTTAAACCCGTGTGTGGATTCAGCAGTCTGCAAACACCTTCTGTGCAGAGTCTCAAAACAGGCGTTTTCAGCCCAATACCGGCATATGGAAGAAAAAGCAGTAAGCACACGGAAATATCTGCTTCTCAATCCAAAACGCAGCTATCTAACAGAACGGTTGTCAATGTGTGCACTCAACTTCCAGAGTTAAACCCTTGTGTGGATTCAGCAGCCTGCAAACACATTCTGTTCAGAATCTGAAAACAGGCGTTTTCAGCCCAATAACGGCATATGGAAGAAACTGCAGTAAGCACAGGGAAATATCTGCTTCTAAATCCAGAACGCAGCTATTTAACAGAACGGTTGTCAATGTGTGCAATCAACGTCCAGAGGTAAACCCGTGT
Organism: Aotus nancymaae; assembly: GCF_030222135.1. Classification (NCBI taxonomy): domain Eukaryota; kingdom Metazoa; phylum Chordata; class Mammalia; order Primates; family Aotidae; genus Aotus; species Aotus nancymaae. The sequence goes on along the minus strand of NW_026988580.1, from coordinate 113,305 downwards.
GTGGATTCAGCATTCTGCAAACACTTTCTGTGCAGAGTCCCAAAACAGGCGTTTTCAGCCCAATACCGGCATATGGAAGAAACAGCAGTAAGAACAGGGAAATATCTGTTTCAAAATCCAAAACGCAGCTACCTAACAGAACGGTTGTCAATGTGTGCACTCAACGTCCACAGATAAACCCGTGTGTGGATTCAGCAGTCTGCAAACTATTTCGGTGCAGAGTCTCAAAACAGGCGTTTTGAGCCCAATACCGGCATATGGAAGAAACAGCTGTAAGCCCAGGGATATACTTGCTTCTAAACCCAAAACGCAGTTATCTAACAGGACGGTTGTCAATGTGTGCACTCAACTTCCAGAATTAAACCCGTGTGTGGATTCAGCAGTCTGCAAACACTTTCTGTGCAGAGTCTCAAAACAGGTGTTTTCAGCCCAAAACCGGCATATGGAAGAAACAGCAGTAAGCACAGGGAAATATCTGCTTCTAAATCCAAAACCCAGTTATCTAACAGAACGGTTGTTAATGTGTGCACTCAACTTTGAGAGGTAAACCCGTGTGTGAATTCAGCAGTCTGCAAACACTTTCTGTGCAGAGTCTCAAAACAGGCGTTTTCAGCCCAATACTGGCATATGGAAGCAACAGCAGTAAGCACAAGGAAATATCTGCTTCTAAATCCAAAACGCAGCTATGTAACAGAACGGTTGTCAATGTGTGCACTCAACTTCCAGAGTTAAACCCGTGTGTGGATTCAGCAGTCTGCAAACACTTCCTGTGCACAGTCCAAATACAGGCGTTTTCAGCCCAATACCGGCATAGGGAATAAACAGCAGTAAGCACAGGGAAATATCTGCTTCTAAATCCAAAAGGCAGCTATCTAACAGAATGATTGTCAATGTGTGCACTCAACTTCCAGAGTTAAACCCGGGTGTGGATTCAGCAGTCTGCAAATACTTTCTGTGGAGATTCTCAAAACAGGTGTTTTCAGCCCAATACCGGCATATGGAAGAAACAGCAGTAAGCACAGGGAAATATCTGCTTCTAAATCCAAAACGCAGCTATCTAACAGAACGGTTGTCAATGTGTGCACTCAACTTCCATAGTTAAACCCGTGTGTGGATTCTGCAGTCTGCAAACACTTTCTGGGCAGAGTCCCAAAACAGACGTTGCAGCCCAATACCGGCATATGGAAGAAACAGCAGTAAGCACAGGGAAATATCTGCTTCTAAATCCAAAACGCAGCTATCTAACAGAACGGTTGTCAATGTGTGCACTCATCGTCCAGAGTTAAACCCGTGTGTGGATTCAGCAGTCTGCAAACTCTTTCTGTGCAGAGTCTCAAAACAGGCGTTTTCAGCACAATACCGGCATATGGAAGAAACAGCAGTAATCACAGGGAAATATCTGCTTCTAAATCCAAAACGCAGCTATCTAACAGAACGGTTGTCAATGTTTGCGCTCAACTTCCAGAGTTAAACCCGAGTGTGGATTCAGCAGTCTGCAAACACTTTCTGTGCAGAGTCCCAAAACAGGCGTTTTCAGCCCAATACCGGCATATGGAAGAAACAGCAGTAAGCACAGGGAAATATCTGCTTCTATATCCAAAACGGAGCTATCTAACAGAACAGTTGTCAATGTGTGCACTCAATTTCCAGAGTTAAACCCGTGTGTGGATTCAGCAGTCTGCAAACACTTTCTGTGCAGACTCTCAAAACAGGCGTTTTCAGCTCAATACCGGCATATGGAAGAAACAGCAGTAAGAACAGGGTAATATCTGCTTATAAATCCAAAACGCAGCTATCTAACAGAACGGTTGTCAATGTTTGCGCTCAACTTCCAGAGTTAAATCCGAGTGTGGATTCAGCAGTCTACACACACTTTCTGTGCAGAGTCCCAATACAGGCGTTTTCAGCCCAATACCGCCATATGGAAGAAAAAACTGTAAGCACAGGGAAATATCTGCTTTTAAATCGAAAACGCAGTTATCTGACAGAACGGTTGCTAATGTGTGCACTCAACTTCCAGAGTTAAACCCGTGTGAGGATTCAACAGTCTGCAAACACTTTCTGTGCAAAGTCTCAAAACAGGCGTTTTCAGCCCAATACCGGCATATGGAAGAAACAGCAGTAAGCACAGGGAAATATCTGCTTCTAAATCCAAAACGCAGCTATCTAACAGAACGGTTGTCAATGTGTGCACTCAACTTCCAGAGGTAAACCCGTGTGTGGATTCAGCAGTCTGCAAACACTTTCTGTGCAGAGTCTCAAAATAGGCGTTTTCAGCCCAATACCAGCGTATGGAAGAAACAGCAGTAAGCACAGGGAAATATCTGTTTCTAAATCCAAAACGCAGCTATCTAACAGAACGGTTGTCAATGTGTGCACTCAACTACCAGAGTTAAACCCGTGTGTGGATTCAGCAGTCTGCAAACACTTTTTGTGCAGAGTCTCAAAGCAGGCGTTTTCAGCCCAATACCGGCATAAGGAAGAAACAGCAGTAAGCACAGGGAAATATCTGCTTCTAAATCCAAAATGCAGCTATCTAACAGAACGGTTGTCAATGTGTGCACTCAACTTTCAGAGTTAAACCCGTGTGTGGATTCTGCAGTCTGCAAACCCTTTCTGTGCAGAGTCCCAAAACAGGCGTTTTCAGCCCATTACCGGCATATGGAAGAAACAGCAGTAAGCACAGGGAAATATCTGCTTCTAAATCCAAAACGCAGCTATGTAACAGAACGGTTGTCAATGTGTGCACTCAACATCCAGAGTTAAACCCGTGTGTGGATTCAGCAGTCTGCAAACACTTCCTGTGCACAGTCCAAATACAGGCGTTTTCTGGCCAATACCGGCATAGGGAATAAACAGCAGTAAGCACAGGGAAATATCTGCTTCCAAATCCAAAAAGCAGCTGTCTAACAGAACGGTTGTCAATGTGTGCACTTAACTTCCTGAGTTAAACCCGTGTGTGGATTCAGCAGTCTGCAAACATTTTCTGTGCAGACTCTCAAAACAGGCGTTTTCAGCCCAATACCGGCATATGGAAGAAACAGCAGTAAGCACAGGTAAATATCTGCTTCTAAATCCAAAACGCAGCTATCTAACAGAACTGATGTCAATGTGTGCATTCAACTTCCAGAGTTAAACCCGTGTGTGGATTCAGCAGTCTACAAACACTTTCTGTGCACAGTACAAATACAGGAGTTTTCAGCCCAATACCGGCATAGGGAAGAAACAGCAGTAAGCACAGGGAAATATCTGCTTCTAAATCCAAAACGCAGCTATCTAACAGAACGGTTGTCAATGTGTGCACTCAACTTCCAGAGTTAAACCCGTGTGTGGATTCTGCAGTCTGCAAACACTTTCTGGGCAGAGTCCCAAAACAGACGTTGCAGCCCAATACCGGCATATGGAAGAAACAGCAGTAAGCACAGGGAAATATCTGCTTCTAAATTCAAAACGCAGCTATCTAACAGAACGGTTGTCAATGTGTGCACTCATCGTCCAGAGTTAAACCCGTGTGTGGATTCAGCAGTCTGCAAACTCTTTCTGTGCAGAGTCTCAAAACAGGCGTTTTCAGCCCAATACCGGCATATGGAAGAAACAGCAGTAATCACAGGGAAATATCTGCTTCTAAATCCAAAACGCAGCTATCTAACAGAACGATTGTCAATGTTTGCGCTCAACTTCCAGAGTTAAACCCGAGTGTGGATTCAGCAGTCTGCAAACACTTTCTGTGCAGAGTCCCAAAACAGGCGTTTTCAGCCCAATACCGGCATATGGAAGAAACAGCAGTAAGCACAGGGAAATATCTGCTTCTAAATCCAAAACGGAGCTATCTAACAGAACAGTTGTCAATGTGTGCACTCAATTTCCAGAGTTAAACCCGTGTGTGGATTCAGCAGTCTGCAAACACTTTCTGTGCAGACTCTCAAAACAGGCGTTTTCAGCTCAATACCGGCATATGGAAGAAACAGCAGTAAGAACAGGGTAATATCTGCTTCTAAATCCAAAACGCAGCTATCTAACAGAACGGTTGTCAATGTGTGCACTCAACTTCCAGAATTAAACCCGTGTGTGGATTCAGCAATCTGCAAACTCTTTCTGTACAGAGTCTCAAAACAGGCGTTTTCAGCCCAATACCGGCATATGGAAGAAACAGCAGTAAGCACAGGGAAATATCTGCTTCTAAATCCAAAACGCAGCTATGTAACAGAACGGTTGCCAATGTGTGCACTCAACATCCAGAGTTAAACCCGTGTGTGGATTCAGCAGATTGCAAACACTTCCTGTGCACAGTCCAAATACAGGCGTTTTCTGGCCAATACCGGCATAGGGAATAAACAGCAGTAAGCACAGGGAAATATCTGCTTCCAAATCCAAAAAGCAGCTGTCTAACAGAACGGTTGTCAATGTGTGCACTTAACTTCCTGAGTTAAACCCGTGTGTGGATTCAGCAGTCTGCAAACATTTTCTGTGCAGACTCTCAAAACAGGCGTTTTCAGCCCAATACCGGCATATGGAAGAAACAGCAGTAAGCACAGGTAAATATCTGCTTCTAAATCCAAAACGCAGCTATCTAACAGAACTGTTGTCAATGTGTGCATTCAACTTCCAGAGTTAAACCCGTGTGTGGATTCAGCAGTCTACAAACACTTTGTGTGCACAGTAGAAATACAGGAGTTTTCAGCCCAATACCGGCATAGGGAAGAAACAGCAGTAAGCACAGGGAAATATCTGCTTCTAAATCCAAAACGCAGCTATCTAACAGAACTGTTCTCAATGTTTGCACTGAACTTCCAGAGGTAAACCCGTGTGTGGATTCAACAGTCTGCAGACACTTTCTGTGCAGAGTGTCAAAACAGGCGTTTTCAGCCCAATACCGGTATATGGAAGAAACTGCAGTAAGCACAGGGAAATATCTGCTTCTAAATCCTAAACGCAGTTATCTAACAGAACGGTTGTTAATGTGTGCACTCAACTTCCAGAGATAAACCCGTGTGTGGATTCAACAGTCTGCAAACACTTTCTGTGCAGAGTCTCAAAACAGGCGTTTTCAGCCCAATACTGGCATATGGAAGAAAGAGCAGTAAGCTCAGGGAAATATCTGCTTCTAAATCCAAAACGCACCTATCTAACAGAACGGTTGTCAAAGTGTGCACTCAACTTCCAGAGTTAAAGCCGTGTGTCGATTCAGCAGTCTGCAAACACTTTCTATGCACAGTATAAATACAGGAGTTTTCAGCCCAATACCGGCGTAGGGAAGAAACACCAGTAAGCACAGGGAAATATCTGCTTCTAAATACAAAACGCAGCTATCTAACAGAACGGTTATCAATGTGTGCACTCAACTTCCAGAGTTAAACCCGTGTGTGGATTCAGCAGTCTGCAAACACTTTCGGTGCGCAGTCCAAATACAGGCGTTTTCAGCCCAATACAGGCATATGGAAGAAACAGCAGTAAGCACAGGGAAATATCTGCTTCTAAATCCAAAACGCAGCTATCTAACAGAACGGTTGTCAATGTGTGCACTCAATTTCCAGAGTTAAACCCGTGTGTGGATTTCGCAGTCTGCAAACACTTTCTGTGCAGAGTCCCAAAACAGGCGTTTTCAGCCCAATACCGGCATATGGAAGAAACAGCAGTAAGCACAGGGTAATATCTGCTTCGAAATCCAAAACGCAGCTATCTAACAGAACGGTTGTCAATGTGTGCACTCAACATCCAGAGTTAAACCCGTGTATGGATTCAGCAGTCTGCAAACACTTCCTGTGCACAGTCCAAATACAGGCGTTTTCAGCCGAATACCGGCATAGGGAATAAACAGCAGTAAGCACAGGGAAATATCTGCTTCTAAATCCAAAACACAGCTATCTAACAGAACGGTTGTCAATGTGTGCACTCAACTTCCAGCGTTAAACCCGTGTGTGGATTCTGCATTCGGCAAACACTTTCTGTGCAGAGTCCCAAAACAGGCGTTTTCAGCCCAATACCGGCATATGGAAGAAACTGCAGTAAGCACAAAGAAATATCTTCTTCTAAATCCAAAACCCAGATATCTAACAGAACTGTTGTCAATGTGTGCACTCAACTTCCAGAGGTAAACCCGTGTGTGGATTCAGCAGTCTGCAAACACTTTCTGTGCAGAGTCTCAAAACAGGCGTTTTCAGCCCAATACCGGTATATGGAAGAAACAGCAGTAAGCACAGGGAAATATCTGCTTCTAAATCCAAAATGCAACTATCTACATGAAGGATTGTCAATGTGTGCCCTCAACTTCCGGAGTTAAACCCGTGTGTGCTTTCAGCAGTCTGCAAACACATTATGTGCTGAGTCTCAAAACAGGCGTTTTTAGCCCAATACCGGCATATGGAAGAAACAGCAGTAAGCACAGGGAAATATCTGCTTCTAATTCCAAAACGCAGATATCTAACAGAACGGTTGTCAATGTGTGCACTCAACTTCAAGAGTTCAAACCGTGTGTGGATTCAGCAGTCTGCAAACACGTTATGTGCTGAGTCTCAAAACAGGCGTTTTCAGCCCAATACCGGCATATGGAAGAAACAGCAGTAAGCACAGGGAAATATCTGCTTCTAAATCCAAAATGCAGATATCTAACAGAACGGTTGTCAATGTGTGCACTCAACTTCCAGAGGTAAACCCGTGTGTGGATTCAGTAGTCTGCAGACACTTTTTTGCAGACTCTCAAAACAGGCATTTTCAGCCCAATAACGGCATATGGAAGAAAAAGCAGTAAGCACAGGGAAATATCTGCTTCTAAATCCAAAATGTAGCTATCTAACAGAACGGTTGTCAATGTGTGCACTCAACTTCCAGAGTTAAACCCGTGTGTGGATTCAGCAGTCTACAAAAGTTTTCTGTGCACAGTATAAATACAGGAGTTTTCAGCCCAATACCGGCATATGGAAGAAACAGCAGTAAGCACAGGGAAATATCTGCTTCTAAATCCAAAACGCAGATATCTAACAGAACGGTTGTCAATGTGTGCACTCAACTTCAAGAGTTCAAACCGTGTGTGGATTCAGCAGTCTGCAAACACGTTATGTGCTGAGTCTCAAAACAGGCGTTTTCAGCCCAATACCGGCATATGGAAGAAACAGCAGTAAGCACAGGGAAATATCTGCTTCTAAATCCAAAACGCAGCTATCTAACAAAACGGTTGTCAATGTGTGCACTCAAGTTCCAGAGTTAAACCCATGTGTGGATTCAGCAGTCTGCAAACAATTTCCGTGCAGAGTCTCAAAACAGGCGTTTTCAGCCCACTACCGGCATAAGGAAGAAACAGCAGTAAGCACCGGGAAATATCTGCTTCTAAATCCAAAACGCAGCTATCTAACAGAACGGTTGTCAATGTGTGCACTCAACTTCCAGAGTTAAACTCGTGTGTGGATTCAGCAGTCTGCAAACACTTTCTGTGCAGAGTCTCAAAACAGCCGTTTTCAGCCCAATACCGGCATATGGAAGAAACAGCAGTAAGCACAGGGAAATATCTGCTCCTAAATCCAAAACGCAGCTATCTAACAGAACGGTTGTCAATGTGTGCACTCAACTTCCAGAGTTAAACCGGTGTGTGGACTCAGCAGTCTACAAACGCTTTCTGTACACAGTATAAATACAGGAGTTTTCAGCCCAATGCCGGCATATGGAAGAAACAGCAGTAAGCACAGGAAAATATCTGCTTCTAAATTCAAAACGCAGCTATCTAACAGAACGGTTGTCAATGTGAGCACTCAACTTCCAGAGTTAAACCCGTGTGTATTCAGCAGTCTGCAAACACTTTCTGTGCAGAGTCTCAAAACAGGCGTTTTCAGTCCAATACCGGCATAGGGAAGAAACAGCAGCAAGCACAGGGAAATATCTGCTTCTAAATCCAAAACTCAGCTATCTAACAGAACGGCTGTCAATGTGTGCACTCAACATCCAGAGTTAAACCCGTGTGTGGATTCAGCAATCTGCAAACTCTTTTTGTCCACAGTCCAAATACAGACGTTTTCAGCCCAATAACGGCATATGGAAGAAACAGCAGTAAGCCCAGGGAAATATCTGCTTCTAAATCGAAAACGCAGCTATCTAACAGAACGGTTGTCAATGCGTGCACTCAAATTCGAGTTAAACCGGGTGTGGATTCAGCAGTCTGCAAACACTTTCTGTGCAGAGTCTCAAAACAGGCGTTTTCAACCCAATACCGGCATATGGAAGCAACAGCAGTAAGCACAGGGAAATATCTGCTTCTAAATCCAAAACGCAGCTTTCTAACAGAACGGTTGTCAATGTGTGCACTCAAATTCCAGAGTTAAACCCTTGGGTGGATTCAGCAATCTGCAAACACTTTCTGTGCCGAGTCTCAAAACAGGCATTTTCAGCCCAAAACCGGCATATGGAAGAAACAGCAGTAAGCACAGGGAAATATCTGCTTCTAAATCCAAAACGCAGCTATCTAACAGAACGGTGGTCAATGTGTGCACTCAACTTCAAGAGTTCAAACCGTGTGTGGATTCAGCAGTCTGCAAACACTTTCTGTGCACAGTCCAAATACAGGCGTTTTCAACCCAATACCGGCATATGGAAGAAACAGCAGTAAGCACAGGGAAATATCTGCTTCTAAATCCAAAACGCAGTTATATTACAGAATGGTTGTCAATGTGTGCACTAAACATCCAGAGTTAAACCCGTGTGTGGATTCAGCAGTCTGCAGACACTTTCTGTGCAGAGTCTCAAAACAGGCGTTTTCAAACCAATACCGGCATATGGAAGAAACAGCAGTAAGCACAGGGAAATATCTGCTTCTAAATACAAAAAGCAGCTATCTAACAGAACGGTTGTCAATGTGTGCACTCAACTTCCAGAGTTAAACCGGTGTGTGGATTCAGCAGTCTGCAGACACTTTTTTACAGACTCTCAAAACAGGCATTTTCAGCCGAATACCGACATATGGAAGAAAAAGGAGTAAGCACAGGGAAATATCTGCTTCTAAATCCAAAACGCAGCTGTCTAACAGAACGGTTGTCAATGTGTGCACTCAACTTCCAGAGTTAAACCCGTGTGTGGATTCAGCAGTCTGCAAACACTTTCTGTGCACATTCCAATTACAGGCGTTTTCAGCCCAATACCGGCATATGGAAGAAACAGCAGTAAGCACAGGGAAATATCTGCTTCTAAATCCAAAACGCAGCTGTCTAACAGAACGGTTGTCAATGTGTGCACTCAAATTCCAGAGTTAAATCCGTGTGTGGATTCAGCAGTCTACAAAAGTTTTCTGTGCACAGTATAAATACAGGAGTTTTCAGCCCAATACCGGTATATGGAAGAAACAGCAGTAAGCACAGGGAAATATCTGCTTCTAAATCCAAAACGCAGATATCTAACAGAACGGTTGTCAATGTGTGCACTCAACTTCAAGAGTTCAAACCGTGTGTGGATTCAGCAGTCTGCAAACACGTTATGTGCTGAGTCTCAAAACAGGCGTTTTCAGCCCAATACCGGCATATGGAAGAAACAGCAGTAAGCACAGGGAAATATCTGCTTCTAAATCCAAAACGCAGCTATCTAACAAAACGGTTGTCAATGTGTGCACTCAACTTCCAGAGTTAAACCCATGTGTGGATTCAGCAGTCTGCAAACAATTTCCGTGCAGAGTCTCAAAACAGGCGTTTTCAGCCCACTACCGGCATAAGGAAGAAACAGCAGTAAGCACCGGGAAATATCTGCTTCTAAATCCAAAACGCAGCTATCTAACAGAACGGTTGTCAATGTGTGCACTCAACTTCCAGAGTTAAACTCGTGTGTGGATTCAGCAGTCTGCAAACACTTTCTGTGCAGAGTCTCAAAACAGCCGTTTTCAGCCCAATACCGGCATATGGAAGAAACAGCAGTAAGCACAGGGAAATATCTGCTCCTAAATCCAAAACGCAGCTATCTAACAGAACGGTTGTCAATGTGTGCACTCAACTTCCAGAGTTAAACCGGTGTGTGGACTCAGCAGTCTACAAACGCTTTCTGTACACAGTATAAATACAGGAGTTTTCAGCCCAATGCCGGCATATGGAAGAAACAGCAGTAAGCACAGGGAAATATCTGCTTCTAAATTCAAAACGCAGCTATCTAACAGAACGGTTGTCAATGTGAGCACTCAACTTCCAGAGTTAAACCCGTGTGTATTCAGCAGTCTGCAAACACTTTCTGTGCAGAGTCTCAAAACAGGCGTTTTCAGTCCAATACCGGCATAGGGAAGAAACAGCAGCAAGCACAGGGAAATATCTGCTTCTAAATCCAAAACTCAGCTATCTAACAGAACGGCTGTCAATGTGTGCACTCAACATCCAGAGTTAAACCCGTGTGTGGATTCAGCAATCTGCAAACTCTTTTTGTCCACAGTCCAAATACAGACGTTTTCAGCCCAATAACGGCATATGGAAGAAACAGCAGTAAGCCCAGGGAAATATCTGCTTCTAAATCGAAAACGCAGCTATCTAACAGAACGGTTGTCAATGCGTGCACTCAAATTCGAGTTAAACCGGGTGTGGATTCAGCAGTCTGCAAACACTTTCTGTGCAGAGTCTCAAAACAGGCGTTTTCAGCCCAATACCGGCATATGGAAGCAACAGCAGTAAGCACAGGGAAATATCTGCTTCTAAATCCAAAACGCAGCTTTCTAACAGAACGGTTGTCAATGTGTGCACTCAAATTCCAGAGTTAAACCCTTGTGTGGATTCAGCAATCTGCAAACACTTTCTGTGCCGAGTCTCAAAACAGGCATTTTCAGCCCAAAACCGGCATATGGAAGAAACAGCAGTAAGCACAGGGAAATATCTGCTTCTAAATCCAAAACGCAGCTATCTAACAGAACGGTGGTCAATGTGTGCACTCAACTTCAAGAGTTCAAACCGTGTGTGGATTCAGCAGTCTGCAAACACTTTCTGTGCACAGTCCAAATACAGGCGTTTTCAACCCAATACCGGCATATGGAAGAAACAGCAGTAAGCACAGGGAAATATCTGCTTCTAAATCCAAAACGCAGTTATATTACAGAATGGTTGTCAATGTGTGCACTAAACATCCAGAGTTAAACCCGTGTGTGGATTCAGCAGTCTGCAGACACTTTCTGTGCAGAGTCTCAAAACAGGCGTTTTCAAACCAATACCGGCATATGGAAGAAACAGCAGTAAGCACAGGGAAATATCTGCTTCTAAATACAAAAAGCAGCTATCTAACAGAACGGTTGTCAATGTGTGCACTCAACTTCCAGAGTTAAACCGGTGTGTGGATTCAGCAGTCTGCAGACACTTTTTTACAGACTCTCAAAACAGGCATTTTCAGCCGAATACCGACATATGGAAGAAAAAGGAGTAAGCACAGGGAAATATCTGCTTCTAAATCCAAAACGCAGCTGTCTAACAGAACGGTTGTCAATGTGTGCACTCAACTTCCAGAGTTAAACCCGTGTGTGGATTCAGCAGTCTGCAAACACTTTCTGTGCACATTCCAATTACAGGCGTTTTCAGCCCAATACCGGCATATGGAAGAAACAGCAGTAAGCACAGGGAAATATCTGCTTCTAAATCCAAAACGCAGCTGTCTAACAGAACGGTTGTCAATGTGTGCACTCAATTTACAGAGTTAAACCCGTGTGTGGATTCAGCAGTCTGCAAATACTTTCTGTGCAGAGTCTCAAAACAGGCGTTTTCAGCCTGATACCGGCATATGGAAGAAACAGCAGTAAGCACAGGGAAATATCTGCTTCTAAATCCAAAACGCAGCTATCTAACAGAACGGTTGTCAATGTCTGCACTCAACTTCCAGAGTTAAACCCGTGTGTGGATTCAGCAGTCTGCAAACACTTTCTGTGCAGAGTCCCAAAACAGGCGTTTTCAGCCCAATACCGGCATATGGAAGAAACAGCAGTAACCAAAGGGAAATATCTGCTTATATATCCAAAACGCAGCTATCTAACAGAACGGTTGTCAATGTGTGCACTCAACTTCCAGAGTTAAACCCGTGTGTGGATTCAGCAGTCTGCAAACACTTTCTGTGCAGAGTCTCAAAACAGGCGTTTTCAAACCAATACCGGCATATGGAAGAAACAGCAGTTAGCACAGGGAAATATCTACTTCTAAATCCAATAAGCAGCTATCTAACAGAACGGTTGTCAATGTGTGCACTCAACTTCCAGAGTTAAACCCGTATGTGGATTCAGCAGTCTGCAGACACTTTTTTACAGACTCTCAAAACAGGCATTTTCAGCCGAATACCGGCATATGGAAGAAACAGCAGTAAGCCCAGGGAAATATCTGCTTCTAAATCGAAAACGCAGCTATCTAACAGAACGGTTGTCAATGCGTGCACTCAAATTCGAGTTAAACCGGGTGTGGATTCAGCAGTCTGCAAACACTTTCTGTGCAGAGTCTCAAAACAGGCGTTTTCAACCCAATACCGGCATATGGAAGCAACAGCAGTAAGCACAGGGAAATATCTGCTTCTAAATCCAAAACGCAGCTTTCTAACAGAACGGTTGTCAATGTGTGCACTCAAATTCCAGAGTTAAACCCTTGGGTGGATTCAGCAATCTGCAAACACTTTCTGTGCCGAGTCTCAAAACAGGCATTTTCAGCCCAAAACCGGCATATGGAAGAAACAGCAGTAAGCACAGGGAAATATCTGCTTCTAAATCCAAAACGCAGCTATCTAACAGAACGGTGGTCAATGTGTGCACTCAACTTCAAGAGTTCAAACCGTGTGTGGATTCAGCAGTCTGCAAACACTTTCTGTGCACAGTCCAAATACAGGCGTTTTCAACCCAATACCGGCATATGGAAGAAACAGCAGTAAGCACAGGGAAATATCTGCTTCTAAATCCAAAACGCAGTTATATTACAGAATGGTTGTCAATGTGTGCACTAAACATCCAGAGTTAAACCCGTGTGTGGATTCAGCAGTCTGCAGACACTTTCTGTGCAGAGTCTCAAAACAGGCGTTTTCAAACCAATACCGGCATATGGAAGAAACAGCAGTAAGCACAGGGAAATATCTGCTTCTAAATACAAAAAGCAGCTATCTAACAGAACGGTTGTCAATGTGTGCACTCAACTTCCAGAGTTAAACCGGTGTGTGGATTCAGCAGTCTGCAGACACTTTTTTACAGACTCTCAAAACAGGCATTTTCAGCCGAATACCGACATATGGAAGAAAAAGGAGTAAGCACAGGGAAATATCTGCTTCTAAATCCAAAACGCAGCTGTCTAACAGAACGGTTGTCAATGTGTGCACTCAACTTCCAGAGTTAAACCCGTGTGTGGATTCAGCAGTCTGCAAACACTTTCTGTGCACATTCCAATTACAGGCGTTTTCAGCCCAATACCGGCATATGGAAGAAACAGCAGTAAGCACAGGGAAATATCTGCTTCTAAATCCAAAACGCAGCTGTCTAACAGAACGGTTGTCAATGTGTGCACTCAAATTCCAGAGTTAAATCCGTGTGTGGATTCAGCAGTCTACAAAAGTTTTCTGTGCACAGTATAAATACAGGAGTTTTCAGCCCAATACCGGTATATGGAAGAAACAGCAGTAAGCACAGGGAAATATCTGCTTCTAAATCCAAAACGCAGATATCTAACAGAACGGTTGTCAATGTGTGCACTCAACTTCAAGAGTTCAAACCGTGTGTGGATTCAGCAGTCTGCAAACACGTTATGTGCTGAGTCTCAAAACAGGCGTTTTCAGCCCAATACCGGCATATGGAAGAAACAGCAGTAAGCACAGGGAAATATCTGCTTCTAAATCCAAAACGCAGCTATCTAACAAAACGGTTGTCAATGTGTGCACTCAACTTCCAGAGTTAAACCCATGTGTGGATTCAGCAGTCTGCAAACAATTTCCGTGCAGAGTCTCAAAACAGGCGTTTTCAGCCCACTACCGGCATAAGGAAGAAACAGCAGTAAGCACCGGGAAATATCTGCTTCTAAATCCAAAACGCAGCTATCTAACAGAACGGTTGTCAATGTGTGCACTCAACTTCCAGAGTTAAACTCGTGTGTGGATTCAGCAGTCTGCAAACACTTTCTGTGCAGAGTCTCAAAACAGCCGTTTTCAGCCCAATACCGGCATATGGAAGAAACAGCAGTAAGCACAGGGAAATATCTGCTCCTAAATCCAAAACGCAGCTATCTAACAGAACGGTTGTCAATGTGTGCACTCAACTTCCAGAGTTAAACCGGTGTGTGGACTCAGCAGTCTACAAACGCTTTCTGTACACAGTATAAATACAGGAGTTTTCAGCCCAATGCCGGCATATGGAAGAAACAGCAGTAAGCACAGGGAAATATCTGCTTCTAAATTCAAAACGCAGCTATCTAACAGAACGGTTGTCAATGTGAGCACTCAACTTCCAGAGTTAAACCCGTGTGTATTCAGCAGTCTGCAAACACTTTCTGTGCAGAGTCTCAAAACAGGCGTTTTCAGTCCAATACCGGCATAGGGAAGAAACAGCAGCAAGCACAGGGAAATATCTGCTTCTAAATCCAAAACTCAGCTATCTAACAGAACGGCTGTCAATGTGTGCACTCAACATCCAGAGTTAAACCCGTGTGTGGATTCAGCAATCTGCAAACTCTTTTTGTCCACAGTCCAAATACAGACGTTTTCAGCCCAATAACGGCATATGGAAGAAACAGCAGTAAGCCCAGGGAAATATCTGCTTCTAAATCGAAAACGCAGCTATCTAACAGAACGGTTGTCAATGCGTGCACTCAAATTCGAGTTAAACCGGGTGTGGATTCAGCAGTCTGCAAACACTTTCTGTGCAGAGTCTCAAAACAGGCGTTTTCAGCCCAATACCGGCATATGGAAGCAACAGCAGTAAGCACAGGGAAATATCTGCTTCTAAATCCAAAACGCAGCTTTCTAACAGAACGGTTGTCAATGTGTGCACTCAAATTCCAGAGTTAAACCCTTGTGTGGATTCAGCAATCTGCAAACACTTTCTGTGCCGAGTCTCAAAACAGGCATTTTCAGCCCAAAACCGGCATATGGAAGAAACAGCAGTAAGCACAGGGAAATATCTGCTTCTAAATCCAAAACGCAGCTATCTAACAGAACGGTGGTCAATGTGTGCACTCAACTTCAAGAGTTCAAACCGTGTGTGGATTCAGCAGTCTGCAAACACTTTCTGTGCACAGTCCAAATACAGGCGTTTTCAACCCAATACCGGCATATGGAAGAAACAGCAGTAAGCACAGGGAAATATCTGCTTCTAAATCCAAAACGCAGTTATATTACAGAATGGTTGTCAATGTGTGCACTAAACATCCAGAGTTAAACCCGTGTGTGGATTCAGCAGTCTGCAGACACTTTCTGTGCAGAGTCTCAAAACAGGCGTTTTCAAACCAATACCGGCATATGGAAGAAACAGCAGTAAGCACAGGGAAATATCTGCTTCTAAATACAAAAAGCAGCTATCTAACAGAACGGTTGTCAATGTGTGCACTCAACTTCCAGAGTTAAACCGGTGTGTGGATTCAGCAGTCTGCAGACACTTTTTTACAGACTCTCAAAACAGGCATTTTCAGCCGAATACCGACATATGGAAGAAAAAGGAGTAAGCACAGGGAAATATCTGCTTCTAAATCCAAAACGCAGCTGTCTAACAGAACGGTTGTCAATGTGTGCACTCAACTTCCAGAGTTAAACCCGTGTGTGGATTCAGCAGTCTGCAAACACTTTCTGTGCACATTCCAATTACAGGCGTTTTCAGCCCAATACCGGCATATGGAAGAAACAGCAGTAAGCACAGGGAAATATCTGCTTCTAAATCCAAAACGCAGCTGTCTAACAGAACGGTTGTCAATGTGTGCACTCAATTTACAGAGTTAAACCCGTGTGTGGATTCAGCAGTCTGCAAATACTTTCTGTGCAGAGTCTCAAAACAGGCGTTTTCAGCCTGATACCGGCATATGGAAGAAACAGCAGTAAGCACAGGGAAATATCTGCTTCTAAATCCAAAACGCAGCTATCTAACAGAACGGTTGTCAATGTCTGCACTCAACTTCCAGAGTTAAACCCGTGTGTGGATTCAGCAGTCTGCAAACACTTTCTGTGCAGAGTCCCAAAACAGGCGTTTTCAGCCCAATACCGGCATATGGAAGAAACAGCAGTAACCAAAGGGAAATATCTGCTTATATATCCAAAACGCAGCTATCTAACAGAACGGTTGTCAATGTGTGCACTCAACTTCCAGAGTTAAACCCGTGTGTGGATTCAGCAGTCTGCAAACACTTTCTGTGCAGAGTCTCAAAACAGGCGTTTTCAAACCAATACCGGCATATGGAAGAAACAGCAGTTAGCACAGGGAAATATCTACTTCTAAATCCAATAAGCAGCTATCTAACAGAACGGTTGTCAATGTGTGCACTCAACTTCCAGAGTTAAACCCGTATGTGGATTCAGCAGTCTGCAGACACTTTTTTACAGACTCTCAAAACAGGCATTTTCAGCCGAATACCGGCATATGGAAGAAACAGCAGTAAGCACAGGAAAATATCTGCTTCTAAATCCAAAACGCAGCTATCTAACAGAACGGTTGTCAATGTGTGCACTCAATTTACAGAGTTAAACCCGTGTGTGGATTCAGCAGTCTGCAAACACTTTCTGTGCAGAGTCTCAAAACAGGCGTTTTCAGCCCAATACCGGCATATGGAAGGAACAGCAGTAAGCACAGGGAAATATCTGCTTCTAAATCCAGAACGCAGTTATATTACAGAACGGTTGTCAAGGAGTGCACTTAACATCCAGAGTTAAACCCGTTTGTGGATTCAGCAGTCTGCAAACACTTTCTGTGCAGACTCTCAAAACAAGCGTTTTCAGCCCAATACCGGCATATGGAAGAAACAACAGTAAGCACAGGGAAATATCTGCTTCTAAATCCAAAACGCAGATATCTAACAGAACGGTTGTCAAAGTGTGCACTCAGCTTCCAGAGTTAAACCCGTGTGTGGATTCAGCAGTCTACAAACAGTTTCTGTGCACAGTATAAATACAGTAATTCTCAGCCTAATACCGGCATAGGGAAGAAACAGCAGTAAGCACAGGGAAATATCTGCTTCTAAATCCAAAACGCAGCTCTCTAACAGAACGGTTGTCAATGTGTGCACTCAACTTCCAGAGTTAAACCCGTGTGTGGATTCAGCAGTCTGCAAACACTTTCTGTGCAGATTCTCAAAACAGGCGTTTTCAGCCCAATACCGGCATATGGAAGAAACAGCAGTAAGCACAGGGAAATATCTACTTCTAAATCCAAAACGCAGCTATCTAACAGAACGGTTGTCAATGTGTGCACTCAACTTCCAGACTAAACCCGTGTGTGGATTCTGCAGTCTGCAAATATTTTCTGTGCAGTGTCCCAAAACAGGCGTTTTCAGCCCAATACCGGCATATGGAAGAAACAGCAGTAAGCACAGGGAAATATCTGCTTCTAAATCCAAAACGCAGCTATCTAACAGAACGGTTGTCAATGTGTGCACTCAACTTCCAGAGTTAAACCCGTGTGTGGATTCAGCAGTCTGCAAACACTTCCTGTGCAGAGTCCCAAAACAGGCGTTTTCAGCCCAATACCGGCACATGGAAGAAACAGCAGTAAGCACAGGGAAATATCTGCTTCTAAATCCAAAACGCAGCTTTCTAACAGATCGGTTGTCAATGTTGCACTCAACTTCCAGAGTTAAACCCGTGTGTGGATTCAGCAGTCTGCAAACACTTTCTGTGCACAGTCCAAATACAGGCGTTTTCAGCCCAATACCGGCATATGGAAGAAACAGCAGTAAGCACAGGGAAATATCTGCTTCTAAATCCAAAACGCAGCTATCTAACAGAACGGTTGTCAATGTGTGCACTCAACTTCCAGAGTTAAACCCGTGTGTGGATTCAGCAGTCTGCAAACACTTTCTGTGCAGAGTCCCAAAACAGCCGTTTTCAGCCCAATACCGGCACATGGAAGAAACAGCAGTAAGCACAGGGAAATATCTGCTTCTAAATCCAAAACGCAGCTATCTAACAGATCGGTTGTCAATGCTGCACTCAACTTCCAGAGTTAAACCCGTGTGTGGATTCAGCAGTCTGCAAACACTTTCTGTGCACAGTCCAAATACAGGCGTTTTCAGCCCAATACCGGCATATGGAAGAAACAGCAGTAAGCACAGGGAAATATCTGCTTCTAAATCCAAAACACAGCTGTCTAACAGAACGGTTGTCAATGTGTACACTCAATTTACAGAGTTAAACCCGTGTGTGGATTCAGCAGTCTACAAATACTTTCTGTGCAGAGTCTCAAAACAGGCGTTTTCAGCCCGATACCGGCATATGGAAGAAACAGCAGTAAGCACAGGGAAATATCTGCTTCTAAATCCAAAACGCAGCTATCTAACAGAACGGTTGTCAATGTGTGCACTCAACTTCCAGAGTTAAACCCGTGTGTGGATTCTGCAGTCTGCAAACACTTTCTGTGCAGAGTCCCAAAACAGGCGTTTTCAGCCCAATACCGGCATATGGAAGAAACTGCAGTAAGCACACGGAAATATCTGCTTCTAAATCCAAAATGCAGCTATCTAACAGAACTGTTGTCAATGTGTACACTCAACTTCCAGAGTTAAACCCATGGGTGGATTCAACAGTCTGCAATCACTTTCCGTGCAGAGTCTCAAAACAGGCGTTTTCCGCCCAAAACCGGCATATGGAAGAAACAGCAGTAAGCACAGGGAAATATCTGCTTCTAAATCCAAAACGCAGCTATCTAACAGAACGGTAGTCAATGTGTGCACTCAACTTCCAGAACTAAACCCGTGTGTGGATTCAGCAGTCTGCAAACACTTTCTGTGCAGAGTCCCAAAACAGGCTTTTTCAGCCCAACACCGGCATATGGAAGAAACAGCAGTAAACACAGGGAAATATCTGCTTCTAAATCCAAAACGCAGTTATGTTACAGAACGGTTGTCAATGTGTGCACTAAACATCCAGAGTTAAACCCGTGTGTGGATTCAGCAGTCCGCAGACACTTTCTGTGCAGAGTCTCAAAACAGGCGTTTTCAAACCAATGCCGGCATATGGAAGAAACAGCAGTAAGCACAGGGAAATATCTACTTCTAAATCCAAAAAGCAGCTATCTAACAGAACGGTTGTCAATGTGTGCACTCAACTTCCAGAGTTATACCCGTGTGTGGATTCAGCAGTCTGCAGACACTTTTTTACAGACTCTCAAAACAGGCATTTTCAGCCGAATACCGGCATATGGAAGAAACAGCAGTAAGCACAGGAAAATATCTGCTTCTAAATCCAAAACGCAGCTATCTAACAGAACGGTTGTCAATGTGTGCACTCAATTTACAGAGTTAAACCCGTGTGTGGATTCAGCAGTCTGCAAACACTTTCTGTGCAGAGTCTCAAAACAGGCGTTTTCAGCCCAATACCGGCATATGAAAGAAACAGCAGTAAGCACAGGGAAATACCTGCTTCTAAATCCAAAACGCAGCTATGTAACAGAACATTTGTCAATGTGTGCACTCAGCTTCCAGAGTTAAACCCGTGTGTGGATTCACCAGGCTGTAGACACTTTCTGTGCAGAGTCTCAAAACAGGCGTTTTCAGCCCAATACAGGCATATGGAAGAAACAGCAGTAAGCACAGGGAAATATCTGCTTCTAAATCCAGCAAGCAGCTATCTAACAGAACGGTTGTAAATGTGTGCACTCAACTTCCAGAGTTAAACCCGTGTGTGGATTCAACAGTCTGCAAACACTTTCTGTGCAGAGTCCCAAAACAGGCTTTTTCAGCCCAATACCGGCATAGGGAAGAAACAGCAGTAAGCACAGGGAAATATCTGCTTCTAAATCCAAAACGCAGTTATATTACAGAACGGTTGTCAATGTGTGCACTAAACATCCAGAGTTAAACCCGTGTGTGGATTCAGCAGTCTGCAGACACTTTCTGTGCAGAGTCTCAAAACAGGCGTTTTCAAACCAATACCGTCATATGGAAGAAAAAGCAGTAAGCACAGGGAAATATCTACTTCTAAATCCAAAAACCAGTTATCTAACAGAACGGTTGTCAATGTGTGCACTCAACTTCCAGAGTTAAACCCGATTGTGGATTCAGCAGTCTGCAGACACTTTTTTACAGACTCTCAAAACAGGCATTTTCAGCCGAATACCGGCATATGGAAGAAAAAGCAGTAAGCACAGGGAAATATCTGCTTCTAAATCCAAAACGCAGCTGTCTAACAGAACGGTTGTCAATGTGTGCACTCAACTTCCAGAGTTAAACCCGTGTCTGGATTCAGCAGTCTGCAAACACTTTCTGTGCAGACTCCAATTACAGGCGTTTTCAGCCCAATACCGGCGTATGGAAGAAACCGCAGTAAGCACAGGGAAATATCTGCTTCTAAATCCAAAACGCAGCTATCTAACAGAACGGTTGTCAATGTGTGCACTCAATTTACAGAGTTCAACCCGTGTGTGGATTCCCCAGTCTGCAGACACTTTCTGTGCAGAGTCTCAAAACAGGCGTTTTCAGCCCAATACAGGCATATGGAAGAAACAGCAGTAAGCACAGGGAAATATCTGCTTCTAAATCCAGAAAGCAGCTATCTAACAGAACGGTTGTCAATGTGTGCACTCAACTTCCAGAGTTAAACCCGTGTGTGGATTCAGCAGTCTGCAAACACTTTCTGTGCAGACTCTCAAAACAAGCGTTTTCAGCCCAATACCGGCATAAGGAAGAAACAGCAGTAAGCACAGGGAAATATCTGCTTCTAAATCCAAAACGCAGCTATCTAACAGAACGGTTGTCAATGTGTGCACTCAGCTTCCAGAGTTAAACCCGTGTGTGGATTCAGCAGTCTACAAACAGTTTCTGTGCAAAGTATAAATACAAGAGTTCTCACCCAATACCGACATAGGGAAGAAACAGCAGTAAGCACAGGGAAATATCTGCTTCTAAATCCAAAACGCAGCTCTCTAACAGAACGGTTGTCAATGTGTGCACTCAACTTCCAGAGTTAAACCGGTGTGTGGATTCAGCAGTCTGCAAACACTTTCTGTGCAGATTCTCAAAACAGGCGTTTTCAGCCCAATACGGGCATATGGAAGAAACAGCAGTAAGCACAGGGAAATATCTGCTTCTAAATCCAAAACGCAGCTATCTAACAGAACGGTTGTCAATGTGTGCACTCAACTTCCAGACTAAACCCGTGTGTGGATTCTGCAGTCTGCAAACATTTTCTGTGCAGTGTCCCAAAACAGGCGTTTTCAGCCCAATACCGGCATATGGAAGAAACAGCAGTAAGCACAGGGAAATATCTGCTTCTAATTCCAAAACGCAGCTATCTAACAGAAAGGTTGTCAATGTGTGCACTCAACTTCCAGAGTTAAACCCGTGTGTGGATTCAGCAGTCTGCAAAAACTTTCTGTGCAGAGTCCCAAAACAGGCGTTTTCAGCCCAATACCGGCACATGGAAGAAACAGCAGTAAGCACAGGGAAATATCTGCTTCTAAATCCAAAACGCAGCTATCTAACAGAACGGTTGTCAATGTGTGCACTCAACTTCGAGAGGTAAACCCCTGTGTGGATTCAGCAGTCTGCAGACATTTTCTGTGCAGACTCTCAAAACCGGCGTTTGCAGCCCAATACAGGCATATGGAAGAAACAGCAGTAAGCACAGGGAAATATCTTCTTCTAAATCCAAAAAGCAGCTATCTAACAGAACGGTTGTCAATGTGTGCACTCAACTTCCAGAGTTAAACCCGTGTGTGGATTCAGCAGTCTGCAAACACTTTCTGTGCAGACTCTCAAAACTGGCGTTTTCAGCCCAATACCGGCATATGGAAGAAACAGCAGTAAACACAGGGAAATATCTGCTTCTAAATCCAAAACGCAGCTATCTAACAGAATGATTGTCAATGTGTGCACTCAACTTCCAGAGTTAAACCCGTGTGTGGATTCAGCAGTCTACAAACGTTTTCTGTGCACAGTATAAATACAGGAGTTTTCAGCCCAATACCGGCATAGGGAAGAAACAGCAGTAAGCACAGGGAAATATCTGCTTCTAAATCCAAAACGCAGCTATCTAACAGAACTGTTGTCAATGTGTGCACTCAACTTCCAGAGTTAAACCCGTGTGTGGATTCAGCAGTCTGCAAACACTTTCTGTGCAGATTCTCAAAACAGCCGTTTTCAGCCCAATACGGGCATATGGAAGAAACAGCAGTAAGCACAGGGAAATATCTGCTTCTAAATCCAAAACGCAGCTAACTAACAGAACGGTTGTCAATGTGTGCACTCAACTTCCAGACTAAACCCGTGTGTGGATTCTGCAGTCTGCAAACATTTTCTGTGCAGTGTCCCAAAACAGGCGTTTTCAGCCCAATACCGGCATATGGAAGAAACAGCAGTTAGCACAGGGAAATATCTGCTTCTAATTCCAATACGCAGCTATCTAACAGAACGGTTGTCAATGTGTGCACTCAACTTCCAGAGTTAAACCCGTGTGTGGATTCAGCAGTCTGCAAAAACTTTCTGTGCAGAGTCCCAAAACAGGCGTTTTCAGCCCAATACCGGCACATGGAAGAAACAGCAGTAAGCACAGGGAAATATCTGCTTCTAAATCCAAAACGCAGCTATCTAACAGATCGGTTGTCAATGTTGCACTCAACTTCCAGAGTTAAACCCGTGTGTGGATTCAGCAGTCTACAAACACTTTCTGTGCACAGTATAAATACAGGAGTTTTCAGCCCAATACCGGCATATGGAAGAAACAGCAGTAAGCACAGGGAAATATCTGCTTCTAAATCCAAAACGCAGCTATCTAACAGAACGGTTGTCAATGTGTGCACTCAACTTCCAGAGGTAAACCCGTGTGTGGATTCAGCAGTCTGCAGACATTTTCTGTGCAGACTCTCAAAACAGGCGTTTGCAGCTCAATACAGGCATATGGAAGAAACAGCAGTAAGCACAGGGAAATATCTTCTTCTAAATCCAAAAAGCAGCTATCTAACAGAACGGTTGTCAATGTGTGCACTCAACTTCCAGAGTTAAACCCGTGTGTGGATTCAGCCGTCTGCAAACACTTTCTGTGCAGAATCTCAAAACTGGCGTTTTCAGCCCAATACCGGCATATGGAAGAAACAGCAGTAAACACAGGGAAATATCTGCTTCTAAATCCAAAACGCAGCTATCTAACAGAATGATTGTCAATGTGTGCACTCAACTTCCAGAGTTAAACCCGTGTGTGGATTCAGCAGTCTACAAACGTTTTCTGTGCACAGTATAAATACAGGAGTTTTCAGCCCAATACCGGCATAGGGAAGAAACAGCAGTAAGCACTGGGAAATATCTGCTTCTAAATCCAAAACGTAGCTATCTAACAGAACTGTTGTCAATGTGTGCACTCAACTTCCAGAGTTAAACCCGTGTGTGGATTCAGCAGTCTGCAAACACTTTCTGTGCAGATTCTCAAAACAGGCGTTTTCAACCCGTTACCGGCATATGGAAGAAACAGCAGTAATCACAGGGAAATATCCGCTTCTAAATCCAAAACGCAGTTATATTACAGAACGGTTGTCAATGTGTGCACTCAACTTCCAGAGTTAAACCCGTGTGTGGATTCTGCAGTCTGCAAACATTTTCTGTGCAGAGTCCCAAAACAGGCGTTTTCAACCCAATACCGGCATATGGAAGAAACAGCAGTAAGCACAGGGAAATATCTGCTTCTAAATCCATAACGCAGCTATCTAACAGAACGGTTGTCAATGTGTGCACTCAACTTCCAGAGTTAAACCCGTGTGTGGATTCTGCAGTCTGCAAACACTTTCTGTGCAGAGTCCCAAAACAGGCGTTTTCAGCCCAATACCGGCATATGGAAGAAACTGCAGTAAGCACACGGAAATATCTGCTTCTAAATCCAAAATGCAGCTATCTAACAGAACTGTTGTCAATGTGTACACTCAACTTCCAGAGTTAAACCCATGGGTGGATTCAACAGTCTGCAATCACTTTCCGTGCAGAGTCTCAAAACATGCGTTTTCAGCCCAAAACCGGCATATGGAAGAAACAGCAGTAAGCACAGGGAAATATCTGCTTGTAAATCCAAAACGCAGCTATCTAACACAACGGTTGTCAATGTGTGCACTCAACTTCCAGAGTTAAACCCGGGTGTGGATTCAGCAGTCTGCAAACACTTTCCGTGCAGAGTCTCAAAACAGGCTTTTTCAGCGCAATACCGTCATATGGAAGAAACAGCAGTAAGCACTGGGAAATATCTGCTTCTAAATCCAAAACGAAGCTATCTAATAGAACGGTTCTCAATGTGTGCACTCAACTTCCAGAGTTAAACCCGTGTGTGGATTCAGCAGTCTTCAAACACTTTCTGTGCAGAGTCCCAAAACAGGCTTTTTCAGCCCAACACCGGCATATGGAAGAAACAGCAGTAAACACAGGGAAATATCTGCTTCTAAATCCAGAAAGCAGCTATCTAAAAGAACGGTTGTCAATGTGTGCACTCAACTTCCAGAGTTAAACCCGTGTGTGGATTCAGCAGTCTGCAAACACTTTCTGTGCAGACTCTCAAAACAAGCGTTTTCAGCCCAATACCGGCATAAGGAAGAAACAGCAGTAAGCACAGGGAAATATCTGCTTCTAAATCCAAAACGCAGCTATCTAACAGAACGGTTGTCAATGTGTGCACTCAGCTTCCAGAGTTAAACCCGTGTGTGGATTCAGCAGTCTACAAACAGTTTCTGTGCAAAGTATAAATACAAGAGTTCTCACCCAATACCGACATAGGGAACAAACAGCAGTAAGCACAGGGAAATATCTGCTTCTAAATCCAAAACGCAGCTCTCTAACAGAACGGTTGTCAATGTGTGCACTCAACTTCCAGAGTTAAACCGGTGTGTGGATTCAGCAGTCTGCAAACACTTTCTGTGCAGATTCTCAAAACAGGCGTTTTCAGCCCAATACGGGCATATGGAAGAAACAGCAGTAAGCACAGGGAAATATCTGCTTCTAAATCCAAAACGCAGCTATCTAACAGAACGGTTGTCAATGTGTGCACTCAACTTCCAGAGTTAAACCCGTGTGTGGATTCAGCAGTCTGCAAACACTTTCTGTGCAGACTCTCAAAACTGGCGTTTTCAGCCCAATACCGGCATATGGAAGAAACAGCAGTAAACACAGGGAAATATCTGCTTCTAAATCCAAAACGCAGCTATCTAACAGAATGATTGTCAATGTGTCCACTCAACTTCCAGAGTTAAACCCGTGTGTGGATTCAGCAGTCTACAAACGTTTTCTGTGCACAGTATAAATACAGGAGTTTTCAGCCCAATACCGGCATAGGGAAGAAACAGCAGTAAGCACAGGGAAATATCTGCTTCTAAATCCAAAACGCAGCTATCTAACAGAACTGTTGTCAATGTGTGCACTCAACTTCCAGAGTTAAACCCGTGTGTGGATTCAGCAGTCTGCAAACACTTTCTGTGCAGATTCTCAAAACAGGCGTTTTCAGCCCAATACGGGCATATGGAAGAAACAGCAGTAAGCACAGGGAAATATCTGCTTCTAAATCCAAAACGCAGCTATCTAACAGAACGGTTGTCAATGTGTGCACTCAACTTCCAGACTAAACCCGTGTGTGGATTCTGCAGTCTGCAAACATTTTCTGTGCAGTGTCCCAAAACAGGCGTTTTCAGCCCAATACCGGCATATGGAAGAAACAGCAGTTAGCACAGGGAAATATCTGCTTCTAATTCCAAAACGCAGCTATCTAACAGAACGGTTGTCAATGTGTGCACTCAACTTCCAGAGTTAAACCCGTGTGTGGATTCAGCAGTCTGCAAAAACTTTCTGTGCAGAGTCCCAAAACAGGCGTTTTCAGCCCAATACCGGCACATGGAAGAAACAGCAGTAAGCACAGGGAAATATCTGCTTCTAAATCCAAAACGCAGCTATCTAACAGATCGGTTGTCAATGTTGCACTCAACTTCCAGAGTTAAACCCGTGTGTGGATTCAGCAGTCTACAAACACTTTCTGTGCACAGTATAAATACAGGAGTTTTCAGCCCAATACCGGCATAGGGAAGAAACAGCAGTAAGCACAGGGAAATATCTGCTTCTAAATCCAAAACGCAGCTATCTAACAGAACGGTTGTCAATGTGTGCACTCAACTTCCAGAGGTAAACCCGTGTGTGGATTCAGCAGTCTGCAGACATTTTCTGTGCAGACTCTCAAAACAGGCGTTTGCAGCTCAATACAGGCATATGGAAGAAACAGCAGTAAGCACAGGGAAATATCTTCTTCTAAATCCAAATAGCAGCTATCTAACAGAACGGTTGTCAATGTGTGCACTCAACTTCCAGAGTTAAACCCGTGTGTGGATTCAGCCGTCTTCAAACACTTTCTGTGCAGAATCTCAAAACTGGCGTTTTCAGCCCAATACCGGCATATGGAAGAAACAGCAGTAAACACAGGGAAATATATGCTTCTAAATCCAAAACGCAGCTATCTAACAGAATGATTGTCAATGTGTGCACTCAACTTCCAGAGTTAAACCCGTGTGTGGATTCAGCAGTCTACAAACGTTTTCTGTGCACAGTATAAATACAGGAGTTTTCAGCCCAATACCGGCATAGGGAAGAAACAGCAGTAAGCACAGGGAAATATCTGCTTCTAATTCCAAAACGTAGCTATCTAACAGAACTGTTGTCAATGTGTGCACTCAACTTCCAGAGTTAAACCCGTGTGTGGATTCAGCAGTCTGCAAACACTTTCTGTGCAGATTCTCAAAACAGGCGTTTTCAACCTGTTACCGGCATATGGAAGAAACAGCAGTAATCACAGGGAAATATCCGCTTCTAAATCCAAAACGCAGTTATATTACAGAACGGTTGTCAATGTGTGCACTCAACTTCCAGAGTTAAACCCGTGTGTGGATTCTGCAGTCTGCAAACATTTTCTGTGCAGAGTCCCAAAACAGGCGTTTTCAACCCAATACCGGCATATGGAAGAAACAGCAGTAAGCACAGGGAAATATCTGCTTCTAAATCCATAACGCAGCTATCTAACAGAACGGTTGTCAATGTGTGCACTCAACTTCCAGAGTTAAACCCGTGTGTGGATTCTGCAGTCTGCAAACACTTTCTGTGCAGAGTCCCAAAACAGGCGTTTTCAGCCCAATACCGGCATATGGAAGAAACTGCAGTAAGCACACGGAAATATCTGCTTCTAAATCCAAAATGCAGCTATCTAACAGAACTGTTGTCAATGTGTACACTCAACTTCCAGAGTTAAACCCATGGGTGGATTCAACAGTCTGCAATCACTTTCCGTGCAGAGTCTCAAAACATGCGTTTTCAGCCCAAAACCGGCATATGGAAGAAACAGCAGTAAGCACAGGGAAATATCTGCTTGTAAATCCAAAACGCAGCTATCTAACACAACGGTTGTCAATGTGTGCACTCAACTTCCAGAGTTAAACCCGGGTGTGGATTCAGCAGTCTGCAAACACTTTCCGTGCAGAGTCTCAAAACAGGCTTTTTCAGCGCAATACCGTCATATGGAAGAAACAGCAGTAAGCACTGGGAAATATCTGCTTCTAAATCCAAAACGAAGCTATCTAATAGAACGGTTCTCAATGTGTGCACTCAACTTCCAGAGTTAAACCCGTGTGTGGATTCAGCAGTCTTCAAACACTTTCTGTGCAGAGTCCCAAAACAGGCTTTTTCAGCCCAACACCGGCATATGGAAGAAACAGCAGTAAACACAGGGAAATATCTGCTTCTAAATCCAGAAAGCAGCTATCTAACAGAACGGTTGTCAATGTGTGCACTCAACTTCCAGAGTTAAACCCGTGTGTGGATTCAGCAGTCTGCAAACACTTTCTGTGCAGACTCTCAAAACAAGCGTTTTCAGCCCAATACCGGCATAAGGAAGAAACAGCAGTAAGCACAGGGAAATATCTGCTTCTAAATCCAAAACGCAGCTATCTAACAGAACGGTTGTCAATGTGTGCACTCAGCTTCCAGAGTTAAACCCGTGTGTGGATTCAGCAGTCTACAAACAGTTTCTGTGCAAAGTATAAATACAAGAGTTCTCACCCAATACCGACATAGGGAACAAACAGCAGTAAGCACAGGGAAATATCTGCTTCTAAATCCAAAACGCAGCTCTCTAACAGAACGGTTGTCAATGTGTGCACTCAACTTCCAGAGTTAAACCGGTGTGTGGATTCAGCAGTCTGCAAACACTTTCTGTGCAGATTCTCAAAACAGGCGTTTTCAGCCCAATACGGGCATATGGAAGAAACAGCAGTAAGCACAGGGAAATATCTGCTTCTAAATCCAAAACGCAGCTATCTAACAGAACGGTTGTCAATGTGTGCACTCAACTTCCAGAGGTAAACCCCTGTGTGGATTCAGCAGTCTGCAGACATTTTCTGTGCAGACTCTCAAAACAGGCGTTTGCAGCCCAATACAGGCATATGGAAGAAACAGCAGTAAGCACAGGGAAATATCTTCTTCTAAATCCAAAAAGCAGCTATCTAACAGAACGGTTGTCAATGTGTGCACTCAACGTCCAGAGTTAAACCCATGTGTGGATTCAGCAGTCTGCAAACACTTTCTGTGCAGACTCTCAAAACTGGCGTTTTCAGCCCAATACCGGCATATGGAAGAAACAGCAGTAAACACAGGGAAATATCTGCTTCTAAATCCAAAACGCAGCTATCTAACAGAATGATTGTCAATGTGTGCACTCAACTTCCAGAGTTAAACCCGTGTGTGGATTCAGCAGTCTACAAACGTTTTCTGTGCACAGTATAAATACAGGAGTTTTCAGCCCAATACCGGCATAGGGAAGAAACAGCAGTAAGCACAGGGAAATATCTACTTCTAAATCCAAAACGCAGCTATCTAACAGAACTGTTGTCAATGTGTGCACTCAACTTCCAGAGTTAAACCCGTGTGTGGATTCAGCAGTCTGCAAACACTTTCTGTGCAGATTCTCAAAACAGGCGTTTTCAGCCCAATACGGGCATATGGAAGAAACAGCAGTAAGCACAGGGAAATATCTGCTTCTAAATCCAAAACGCAGCTATCTAACAGAACGGTTGTCAATGTGTGCACTCAACTTCCAGACTAAACCCGTGTGTGGATTCTGCAGTCTGCAAACATTTTCTGTGCAGTGTCCCAAAACAGGCGTTTTCAGTCCAATACCGGCATAT
Source organism: Aotus nancymaae (assembly GCF_030222135.1). Classification (NCBI taxonomy): domain Eukaryota; kingdom Metazoa; phylum Chordata; class Mammalia; order Primates; family Aotidae; genus Aotus; species Aotus nancymaae. The sequence continues at coordinate 84,042 of NW_026988580.1, read as the reverse complement.
GGAAGAAACAGCAGTTAGCACAGGGAAATATCTGCTTCTAATTCCAAAACGCAGCTATCTAACAGAACGGTTGTCAATGTGTGCACTCAACTTCCAGAGTTAAACCCGTGTGTGGATTCAGCAGTCTGCAAAAACTTTCTGTGCAGAGTCCCAAAACAGGCGTTTTCAGCCCAATACCGGCACATGGAAGAAACAGCAGTAAGCACAGGGAAATATCTGCTTCTAAATCCAAAACGCAGCTATCTAACAGATCGGTTGTCAATGTTGCACTCAACTTCCAGAGTTAAACCCGTGTGTGGATTCAGCAGTCTACAAACACTTTCTGTGCACAGTATAAATACAGGAGTTTTCAGCCCAATACCGGCATAGGGAAGAAACAGCAGTAAGCACAGGGAAATATCCGCTTCTAAATCCAAAACGCAGCTATCTAACAGAACGGTTGTCAATGTGTGCACTCAACTTCCAGAGGTAAACCCGTGTGTGGATTCAGCAGTCTGCAGACATTTTCTGTGCAGACTCTCAAAACAGGCGTTTGCAGCCCAATACAGGCATATGGAAGAAACAGCAGTAAGCACAGGGAAATATCTTCTTCTAAATCCAAAAAGCAGCTATCTAACAGAACGGTTGTCAATGTGTGCACTCAACTTCCAGAGTTAAACCCGTGTGTGGATTCAGCCGTCTGCAAACACTTTCTGTGCAGAATCTCAAAACTGTCGTTTTCAGCCCAATACCGGCATATGGAAGAAACAGCAGTAAACACAGGGAAATATCTGCTTCTAAATCCAAAACGCAGCTATCTAACAGAATGATTGTCAATGTGTGCACTCAACTTCCAGAGTTAAACCCGTGTGTGAATTCAGCAGTCTACAAACGTTTTCTGTGCACAGTATAAATACAGGAGTTTTCAGCCCAATACCGGCATAGGGAAGAAACAGCAGTAAGCACAGGGAAATATCTGCTTCTAAATCCAAAACGTAGCTATCTAACAGAACTGTTGTCAATGTGTGCACTCAACTTCCAGAGTTAAACCCGTGTGTGGATTCAGCAGTCTGCAAACACTTTCTGTGCAGATTCTCAAAACAGGCGTTTTCAACCCGTTACCGGCATATGGAAGAAACAGCAGTAATCACAGGGAAATATCCGCTTCTAAATCCAAAACGCAGTTATATTACAGAACGGTTGTCAATGTGTGCACTCAACTTCCAGAGTTAAACCCGTGTGTGGATTCTGCAGTCTGCAAACATTTTCTGTGCAGAGTCCCAAAACAGGCGTTTTCAACCCAATACCGGCATATGGAAGAAACAGCAGTATGCACAGGGAAATATCTGCTTCTAAATCCATAACGCAGCTATCTAACAGAACGGTTGTCAATGTGTGCACTCAACTTCCAGAGTTAAACCCGTGTGTGGATTCTGCAGTCTGCAAACACTTTCTGTGCAGAGTCCCAAAACAGGCGTTTTCAGCCCAATACCGGCATATGGAAGAAACTGCAGTAAGCACACGGAAATATCTGCTTCTAAATCCAAAATGCAGCTATCTAACAGAACTGTTGTCAATGTGTACACTCAACTTCCAGAGTTAAACCCATGGGTGGATTCAACAGTCTGCAATCACTTTCCGTGCAGAGTCTCAAAACATGCGTTTTCAGCCCAAAACCGGCATATGGAAGAAACAGCAGTAAGCACAGGGAAATATCTGCTTGTAAATCCAAAACGCAGCTATCTAACACAACGGTTGTCAATGTGTGCACTCAACTTCCAGAGTTAAACCCGGGTGTGGATTCAGCAGTCTGCAAACACTTTCCGTGCAGAGTCTCAAAACAGGCTTTTTCAGCGCAATACCGTCATATGGAAGAAACAGCAGTAAGCACTGGGAAATATCTGCTTCTAAATCCAAAACGAAGCTATCTAATAGAACGGTTCTCAATGTGTGCACACAACTTCCAGAGTTAAACCCGTGTGTGGATTCAGCAGTCTTCAAACACTTTCTGTGCAGAGTCCCAAAACAGGCTTTTTCAGCCCAACACCGGCATATGGAAGAAACAGCAGTAAACACAGGGAAATATCTGCTTCTAAATCCAAAACGCAGTTATATTACAGAACGGTTGTCAATGTGTGCACTAAACATCCAGAGTTAAACCCGTGTGTGGATTCAGCAGTCTGCAGACACTTTCTGTGCAGAGTCTCAAAACAGGCGTTTTCAAACCAATGCCGGCATATGGAAGAAACAACAGTAAGCACAGGGAAATATCTACTTCTAAATCCAAAACGCAGCTATCTAACACAACGGTTGTCAACACGTGCACTCAACTTCCAGAGTTAAACCCGTGTGTGGATTCAGCAGTCTACAAACACTTTCTGTGCACAGTATAAATACAGGAGTTTTCAGCCCAATACCGGCATAGGGAAGAAACAGCAGTAAGCACAGGGAAATATCTGCTTCTAAATCCAAAACGCAACTATCTAACAGAACGGTTGTCAATGTGTGCACTCAGCTTCCAGAGTTAAACCCGTGTGTGGATTCAGAAGTCTACAACAGTTTCTGTGCACAGTATAAATACAGGAGTTCTCAGCCCAATACTGGCATAGGGAAGAAACAGCAGTAAGCACAGGGAAATATCTGCTTCTAAATCCAAAATGCAGCTCTCTAACAGAACGGTTGTCAATGTGTGCACTCAACTTCCAGAGTTAAACCCGTGTGTGGATTCAGCAGTCTGCAAACACTTTCTGTGCAGATTCTCAAAACAGGTGTTTTCAGCCCAATACCGGCATATGGAAGAAACAGCAGTAAGCACACGGTAATATCTGCTTCTAAATCCAAAACGCAGCTATCTAACAGAACGGTTGTCAATGTGTGCACTCAACTTCCAGACTAAACCCGTGTGTGGATTCTGCAGTCTGCAAACATTTTCTGTGCAGTGTCCCAAAACAGGCGTTTTCAGCCCAATACCGGCATATGGAAGAAACAGCAGTAAGCACAGGGAAATATCTGCTTCTAAATCCAAAACGCAGCTATCTAACAGAACGGTTGTCAATGTGTGCACTCAACTTCCAGACTAAACCCGTGTGTGGATTCTGCAGTCTGCAAACATTTTCTGTGCAGTGTCCCAAAACAGGCGTTTTCAGCCCAATACCGGCATATGGAAGAAACAGCAGTAAGCACAGGGAAATATCTGCTTCTTAATCCAAAACGCAGCTATCTAACAGAACGGTTGTCAATGTGTGCACTCAACTTCCAGAGTTAAACCCGTGTGTGGATTCAGCAGTCTGCAAACACTTTCTGTGCAGAGTCCCAAAACAGGCGTTTTCAGCCCAATACCGGCATGAGGAAGAAACAGCAGTAAGCACAGGGAAATATCTGCTTCTAAATCCAAAATGCAGCTATCTAACAGAACAGTTGTCAATGTGTGCACTCAACTTCCAGAGGTAAACCCGTGTGTGGATTCAGCAGTCTGCAGACATTTTCTGTGCAGACTCTCAAAACAGGTGTTTTCAGCCCAATACAGGCATATGGAAGAAACAGCAGTAAGCACAGGGAAATATCTGCTTCTAAATCCAAAAAGCAGCTATCTAACAGAACGGTTGTCAATGTGTGCACTCAACTTCCTGATTTAAACCCGTGTTTGGATTCAGCAGTCTACAAACGTTTTCTGTGCACAGTATAAATACAGGAGTTTTCAGCCCAATACCGGCATAGGGAAGAAACAGCAGTAAGCACAGGGAAATATCTGCTTCTAAATCCAAAACGCAGCTATCTAACAGAACTGTTGTCAATGTGTGCACTCAACTTCCATAGTTAAACCCGTGTGTGGATTCTGCAGTCTGCAAACACTTTCTCTGCAGATTCTCAAAACAGGCGTTTTCAGCCCAATACCGGCATATGGAAGAAACAGCAGTAAGCACCGGGAAATATCTGCTTCTAAATCCAAAACGCAGCTATCTAACACAACGGTTGTCAACATGTACACTCAACTTCCAGAGTTAAACCCGTGTGTGGATTCTGCAGTCTGCAAACATTTTCTGTGCAGAGTCCCAAAACAGGCGTTTTCAACCCAATACCGGCATATGGAAGAAACAGCAGTAAGCACAGGGAAATATCTGCTTCTAAATCCAAAACGCAGATATCTAACAGAACTGTTGTCAATGTGTGCACTCAACTTCCAGAGGCAAACCAGTTTGTGGATTCAGCAGTCTGCAAACACTTTCTGTGCAGATTCTCAAAACAGGCGTTTTCAGCCCAATACCGGCACATGGAAGAAACAGCAGTAAGCACAGGGAAATATCTGCTTCTAAATCCAAAACGCAGCTATCTAACAGATCGGTTGTCAATGTTGCACTCAACTTCCAGAGTTAAACCCGTGTGTGGATTCAGCAGTCTACAAACACTTTCTGTGCACAGTATAAATACAGGAGATTTCAGCCCAATACCGGCAAAGGGAAGAAACAGCAGTAAGCACAGGGAAATATCTGCTTCTAAATCCAAAACGCAGCTATCTAACCGAACGGTTGTCAATGTGTGCACTCAACTTCCAGAGGTAAACCCGTGTGTGGATTCAGCAGTCTGCAGACATTTTCTGTGCAGACTCTCAAAACAGGCGTTTTCAGCCCAATACAGGCATATGGAAGAAACAGCAGTAAGCACAGGGAAATATCTGCTTCTAAATCCAAAAAGCAGCTATCTGACAGAACGGTTGTCAATGTGTGCACTCAACTTCCAGAGTTAAACCTGTGTGTGGATTCAGCAGTCTACAAACGTTTTCTGTGCACAGTATAAATACAGGAGTTTTCAGCCCAATACCGGCATAGGGAAGAAGCAGCAGTAAGCACAGGGAAATATCTGCTTCTAAATCCAAAAGGCAGCTATCTAACAGAACTGTTGTCAATGTGTGCACTCAACTTCCAGAGTTAAACCCGTGTGTGGATTCAGCAGTCTGCAAACACTTTCTGTGCAGATTCTCAAAACAGGCATTTTCAGCCCAATACCGGCATATGGAAGATACAGCAGTAAGCACAGGGAAATATCTGCTTCTAAATCCAAAACGCAGCTATCTAACACAACGGTTCTCAACACGTGCACTCAACTTCCAGAGTTAAACCCGTGTGTGGATTCTGCAGTCTGCAAACATTTTCTGTGCAGAGTCCCAAAACAGGCGTTTTCAACCCAATACCGGCATATGGAAGAAACAGCAGTAAGCACAGGGAAATATCTGCTTCTAAATCCAAAACGCAGTTATCTAACAGAACGGTTGTCAATGTGTGCACTCAACTTCCAGAGGCAAACCCGTGTGTGGATTCAGCAGTCTGCAAACACTTTCTGTGCAGAGTCTCAAAACAGGCGTTTTCAGCCCAATACCAGTGTATGGAAGAAACAGCAGTAAGCACAGGGAAATATCTGCTTCCAAATCCAAAACGCAGTTATCTAACAGAACGGTTGTCAATGTGTGCACTCAACTTCCAGAGTTAAACCCGTGCGTGAATTCAGCAGTCTGCAAACACTTTCTGTGCAGAGTCTCAAAGCAGGCATTTTCAGCCCAATACTGGCATATGGAAGAAACAGCAGTAAGCACAGGGAAATATCTGCTTCTAAATCCAAAACGCAGTTATATTACAGAACGGTTGTCAATGTGTGCACTAAACATCCAGAGTTAAACCCGTGTGTGGATTCAGCAGTCTGCAGACACTTTCTGTGCAGAGTCTCAAAACAGGCGTTTTCAAACCAATACCGTCATATGGAAGAAAAAGCAGTAAGCACAGGGAAATATCTACTTCTAAATCCAAAAAGCAGTTATCTAACAGGACGGTTGTCAATGTGTGCACTCAACTTCCAGAGTTAAACCCGTGTGTGGATTCAGCAGTCTGCAGACACTTTTTTACAGACTCTCAAAACAGGCATTTTCAGCCGAATACCGGCATATGGAAGAAAAAGCAGTAAGCACAGGGAAATATCTGCTTCTAAATCCAAAACGCAGCTGTCTAAAAGAACGGTTGTCAATGTGTGCACTCAACTTCCAGAGTTAAACCCGTGTGTGGATTCAGCAGTCTGCAAACACTTTCTGTGCAGACTCCAATTACAGGCGTTTTCAGCCCAATACCGGCGTATGGAAGAAACAGCAGTAAGCACAGGGAAATATCTGCTTCTATTTCCAAAACGCAGCTATCTAACAGAACGGTTGTCAATGTGTGCACTCAATTTACAGAGTTCAACCCGTGTGTGGATTCAGCAATCTGCAAACACTTTCTGTGCAGAGTCTCAAAACAGGCGTTTTCAGCCCAATACCGGCATATGGAAGAAACAGCAGTAAGCACAGGGAAACACCTGCTTCTAAATCCAAAACGCAGCTGTCTAACAGAACTGTTGTCAATGTGTGCACTCAGCTTCCAGAGTTAAACCCGTGTGTGGATTCCCCAGTCTGCAGACACTTTCTGTGCAGAATCTCAAAACAGGCGTTTTCAGCCCAATACAGGCATATGGAAGAAACAGCAGTAAGCACAGGGAAATATCTGCTTCTACATCCAGAAAGCAGCTATCTAACAGAACGGTTGTCAATGTGTGCACTCAACTTCCAGAGTTAAACCCGTGTGTGGATTCAGCAGTCTGCAAACACTTTCTGTGCAGACTCTCAAAACAAGCGTTTTCAGCCCAACACCGGCATAAGGAAGAACCAGCAGTAAGCACAGGGAAATATCTGCTTCTAAATCCAAAACGCAGCTATCTAACAGAACGGTTGTCAATGTGTGCACTCAGCTTCCAGAGTTAAACCCGTGTGTGGATTCAGCAGTCTACAAACAGTTTCTGTGCACAGTATAAATACAGGAGTTCTCAGCCCAATACCGGCATAGGGAAGAAACAGCAGTAAGCACAGGGAAATATCTGCTTCTAAATCCAAAACGCAGCTCTCTAACAGAACGGTTGTCAATGTGTGCACTCAACTTCCAGAGTTAAACCCGTGTGTGGATTCAGCAGTCTGCAGACACTTTCTGTGCAGATTCTCAAAACAGGTGTTTTCAGCCCAATACCGGCATATGGAAGAAACAGCAGTAAGCACACGGTAATATCTGCTTCTAAATCCAAAACGCAGCTATCTAACAGAACGGTTGTCAATGTGTGCACTCAACTTCCAGACTAAACCCGTGTGTGGATTCTGCAGTCTGCAAACATTTTCTGTGCAGTGTCCCAAAACAGGCGTTTTCAGCCCAATACCGGCATATGGAAGAAACAGCAGTAAGCACAGGGAAATATCTGCTTCTAAATCCAAAACGCAGCTATCTAACAGAACGGTTGTCAATGTGTGCACTCAACTTCCAGAGTTTAACCCGTGTGTGGATTCAGCAGTCTGCAAACACTTTCTGTGCAGAGTCCCAAAACAGGCGTTTTCAGCCCAATACCGGCACATGGAAGAAACAGCAGTAAGCACAGGGAAATATCTGCTTCTAAATCCAAAATGCAGCTATCTAACAGAACGGTTGTCAATGTGTGCACTCAACTTCCAGAGGTAAACCCGTGTGTGGATTCAGCAGTCTGCAGACATTTTCTGTGCAGACTCTCAAAACAGGCGTTTTCAGCCCAATACAGGCATATGGAAGAAACAGCAGTAAGCACAGGGAAATATCTGCTTCTAAATCCAAAAAGCAGCTATCTAACAGAACGGTTGTCAATGTGTGCACTCAACTTCCTGAGTTAAACCCGTGTTTGGATTCAGCAGTCTACAAACGTTTTCTGTGCACAGTATAAATACAGGAGTTTTCAGCCCAATACCGGCATAGGGAAGAAACAGCAGTAAGCACAGGGAAATATCTGCTTCTAAATCCAAAACGCAGCTATCTAACAGAACTGTTGTCAATGTGTGCACTCAACTTCCAGAGTTAAACCCGTGTGTGGATTCTGCAGTCTGCAAACATTTTCTGTGCAGAGTCCCATAACAGGCGTTTTCAACCCAATACCGGCATATGGAAGAAACAGCAGTAAGCACAGGGAAATATCTGCTTCTAAATCCAAAACGCAGATATCTAACAGAACTGTTGTCAATGTGTGCACTCAACTTCCAGAGGCAAACCCGTTTGTGGATTCAGCAGTCTGCAAACACTTTCTGTGCAGATTCTCAAAACAGGCGTTTTCAGCCCAATACCGGCACATGGAAGAAACAGCAGTAAGCACAGGGAAATATCTGCTTCTAAATCCAAAACGCAGCTATCTAACCGAACGGTTGTCAATGTGTGCACTCAACTTCCAGAGGTAAACCCGTGTGTGGATTCAGCAGTCTGCAGACATTTTCTGTGCAGACTCTCAAAACAGGCGTTTTCAGCCCAATACAGGCATATGGAAGAAACAGCAGTAAGCACAGGGAAATATCTGCTTCTAAATCCAAAAAGCAGCTATCTGACAGAACGGTTGTCAATGTGTGCACTCAACTTCCAGAGTTAAACCCGTGTGTGGATTCAGCAGTCTACAAACGTTTTCTGTGCACAGTATAAATACAGGAGTTTTCAGCCCAATACCGGCATAGGGAAGGAGCAGCAGTAAGCACAGGGAAATATCTGCTTCTAAATCCAAAAGGCAGCTATCTAACAGAACTGTTGTCAATGTGTGCACTCAACTTCCAGAGTTAAACCCGTGTGTGGATTCAGCAGTCTGCAAACACTTTCTGTGCATATTCTCAAAACAGGCATTTTCAGCCCAATACCGGCATATGGAAGATACAGCAGTAAGCACAGGGAAATATCTGCTTCTAAATCCAAAATGCAGCTATCTAACACAACGGTTCTCAACACGTGCACTCAACTTCCAGAGTTAAACCCGTGTGTGGATTCTGCAGTCTGCAAACATTTTCTGTGCAGAGTCCCAAAACAGGCGTTTTCAACCCAATACCGGCATATGGAAGAAACAGCAGTAAGCACAGGGAAATATCTGCTTCTAAATCCAAAACGCAGTTATCTAACAGAACGGTTGTCAATGTGTGCACTCAACTTCCAGAGGCAAACCCGTGTGTGGATTCAGCAGACTGCAAACACTTTCTGTGCAGAGTCTCAAAACAGGCGTTTTCAGCCCAATACCAGTATATGGAAGAAACAGCAGTAAGCACAGGGAAATATCTACTTCTAAATCCAAAAAGCAGTTATCTAACAGGACGGTTGTCAATGTGTGCACTCAACTTCCAGAGATAAACCCGTGTGTGGATTCAGCAGTCTGCAGACACTTTCTGTGCAGAGTCTCAAAACAGGCATTTTCAGCCGAATACCGGCATATGGAAGAAAAAGCAGTAAGCACAGGGAAATATCTGCTTCTAAATCCAAAACGCAGCTGTCTAGCAGAACGGTTGTCAATGTGTGCACTCAACTTCCAGAGTTAAACCCGTGTGTGGATTCAGCAGTCTGCAAACACTTTCTGTGCAGACTCCAATTACAGGCGTTTTCAGCCCAATACCGGCGTATGGAAGAAACAGCAGTAAGCACAGGGAAATATCTGCTTCTAAATCCAAAACGCAGCTATCTAACAGAACGGTTGTCAATGTGTGCACTCAACTTCCAGAGTTAAACACGTGTGTGGATTCAGCAGTCTACAAACGTTTTCTGTGCACAGTATAAATACAGGAGTTTTCAGCCCAATACCGGCATAGGGAAGGAGCAGCAGTAAGCACAGGGAAATATCTGCTTCTAAATCCAAAAGGCAGCTATCTAACAGAACTGTTGTCAATGTGTGCACTCAACTTCCAGAGTTAAACCCGTGTGTGGATTCAGCAGTCTGCAAACACTTTCTGTGCATATTCTCAAAACAGGCATTTTCAGCCCAATACCGGCATATGGAAGATACAGCAGTAAGCACAGGGAAATATCTGCTTCTAAATCCAAAACGCAGTTATCTAACACAACGGTTCTCAACACGTGCACTCAACTTCCAGAGTTAAACCCGTGTGTGGATTCTGCAGTCTGCAAACATTTTCTGTGCAGAGTCCCAAAACAGGCGTTTTCAACCCAATACCGGCATATGGAAGAAACAGCAGTAAGCACAGGGAAATATCTGCTTCTAAATCCAAAACGCAGTTATCTAACAGAACGGTTGTCAATGTGTGCACTCAACTTCCAGAGGCAAACCCGTGTGTGGATTCAGCAGACTGCAAACACTTTCTGTGCAGAGTCTCAAAACAGGCGTTTTCAGCCCAATACCAGTATATGGAAGAAACAGCAGTAAGCACAGGGAAATATCTGCTTCTAAATCCAAAACGCAGTTATCTAACAGAACGGTTGTCAATGTGTGCACTCAACTTCCAGAGTTAAACCCGTGCGTGAATTCAGCAGTCTGCAAACACTTTCTGTGCAGAGTCTCAAAGCAGGCATTTTCAGCCCAATACTGGCATATGGAAGAAACAGCAGTAAGCACAGGGAAATATCTGCTTCTAAATCCAAAACGCAGTTATATTACAGAACGGTTGTCAATGTGTGCACTAAACATCCAGAGTTAAACCCGTGGGTGGATTCAGCAGTCTGCAGACACTTTCTGTGCAGAGTCTCAAAACAGGCGTTTTCAAACCAATACCGTCATATGGAAGAAAAAGCAGTAAGCACAGGGAAATATCTACTTCTAAATCCAAAAAGCAGTTATCTAACAGGACGGTTGTCAATGTGTGCACTCAACTTCCAGAGTTAAACCCGTGTGTGGATTCAGCAGTCTGCAGACACTTTCTGTGCAGAGTCTCAAAACAGGCATTTTCAGCCGAATACCGGCATATGGAAGAAAAAGGAGTAAGCACAGGGAAATATCTGCTTCTAAATCCAAAACGCAGCTGTCTAGCAGAACGGTTGTCAATGTGTGCACTCAACTTCCAGAGTTAAACCCGTGTGTGGATTCAGCAGTCTGCAAACACTTTCTGTGCAGACTCCAATTACAGGCGTTTTCAGCCCAATACCGGCGTATGGAAGAAACAGCAGTAAGCACAGGGAAATATCTGCTTCTAAATCCAAAACGCAGCTGTCTAACAGAACGGTTGTCAATGTGTGCACTCAATTTACAGAGTTCAACCCGTGTGTGGATTCAGCAATCTGCAAACACTTTCTGTGCAGAGTCTCAAAACAGGCGTTTTCATCCCAATACCGGCATATGGAAGAAACAGCAGTAAGCACAGGGAAACACCTGCTTCTAAATCCAAAACGCAGCTGTCTAACAGAACAGTTGTCAATGTGTGCACTCAGCTTCCAGAGTTAAACCCGTGTGTGGATTCCCCAGTCTGCAGACACTTTCTGTGCAGAGTCTCAAAAGAGGCGTTTTCAGCCCAATACAGGCATATGGAAGAAACAGCAGTAAGCACAGGGAAATATCTGCTTCTAAATCCAGAAAGCAGCTATCTAACAGAACGGTTGTCAATGTGTGCACTCAACTTCCAGAGTTAAACCCGTGTGTGGATTCAGCAGTCTGCAAACACTTTCTGTGCAGACTCTCAAAACAAGCGTTTTCAGCCCAATACCGGCATAAGGAAGAAACAGCAGTAAGCACAGGGAAATATCTGCTTCTAAATCCAAAACGCAGCTATCTAACAGAACGGTTGTCAATGTGTGCACTCAGCTTCCAGAGTTAAACCCGTGTGTGGATTCAGCAGTCTACAAACAGTTTCTGTGCAAAGTATAAATACAGGAGTTCTCACCCAATACCGACATAGGGAAGAAACAGCAGTAAGCACAGGGAAATATTTGCTTCTAAATCCAAAACGCAGCTCTCTAACAGAACGGTTGTCAATGTGTGCACTCAACTTCCAGAGTTAAACCGGTGTGTGGATTCAGCAGTCTGCACACACTTTCTGTGCAGATTCTCAAAACAGGCGTTTTCAGCCCAATACGGGCATATGGAAGAAACAGCAGTAAGCACAGGGAAATATCTGCTTCTAAATCCAAAACGCAGCTATCTAACAGAACGGTTGTCAATGTGTGCACTCAACTTCCAGACTAAACCCGTGTGAGGATTCTGCAGTCTGCAAACATTTTCTGTGCAGTGTCCCAAAACAGGCGTTTTCAGCCCAATACCGGCATATGGAAGAAACAGCAGTAAGCACAGGGAAATATCTGCTTCTAATTCCAAAACGCAGCTATCTAACAGAACGGTTGTCAATGTGTGCACTCAACTTCCAGAGTTAAACCCGTGTGTGGATTCAGCAGTCTGCAAAAACTTTCTGTGCAGATTCCCAAAACAGGCGTTTTCAGCCCAATACCGGCACATGGAAGAAACAGCAGTAAGCACAGGGAAATATCTGCTTCTAAATCCAAAACGCAGCTATCTAACAGATCGGTTGTCAATGTTGCACTCAACTTCCAGAGTTAAACCCATGTGTGGATTCAGCAGTCTACAAACACTTTCTGTGCACAGTATAAATACAGGAGTTTTCAGCCCAATACCGGCATAGGGAAGAAACAGCAGTAAGCACAGGGAAATATCTGCTTCTAAATCCAAAACGCAGCTATCTAACAGAACGGTTGTCAATGTGTGCACTAAGCTTCCAGAGTTAAACCCGTGTGTGGATTCAGCAGTCTACAAACAGTTTCTGTGCACAGTATAAATACAGGAGTTCTCAGCCCAATACCGGCATAGGGAAGAAACAGCAGTAAGCACAGGGAAATATCTGCTTCTAAATCCAAAATGCAGCTCTCTAACAGAACGGTTGTCAATGTGTGCACTCAACTTCCAGAGTTAAACCCGTGTGTGGATTCAGCAGTCTGCAAACACTTTCTGTGCAGATTCTCAAAACAGGTGTTTTCAGCCCAATACCGGCATATGGAAGAAACAGCAGTAAGCACACGGTAATATCTGCTTCTAAATCCAAAACGCAGCTATCTAACAGAACGGTTGTCAATGTGTGCACTCAACTTCCAGACTAAACCCGTGTGTGGATTCTGCAGTCTGCAAACATTTTCTGTGCAGTGTCCCAAAACAGGCGTTTTCAGCCCAATACCGGCATATGGAAGAAACAGCAGTAAGCACAGGGAAATATCTGCTTCTAAATCCAAAACGCAGCTATCTAACAGAACGGTTGTCAATGTGTGCACTCAACTTCCAGAGTTAAACCCGTGTGTGGATTCAGCAGTCTGCAAACACTTTCTGTGCAGAGTCCCAAAACAGGCGTTTTCAGCCCAATACCGGCACATGGAAGAAACAGCAGTAAGCACAGGGAAATATCTGCTTCTAAATCCAAAATGCAGCTATCTAACAGAACGGTTGTCAATGTGTGCACTCAACTTCCAGAGGTAAACCCGTGTGTGGATTCAGCAGTCTGCAGACATTTTCTGTGCAGACTCTCAAAACAGGTGTTTTCAGCCCAATACAGGCATATGGAAGAAACAGCAGTAAGCACAGGGAAATATCTGCATCTAAATCCAAAAAGCAGCTATCTAACAGAACGGTTGTCAATGTGTGCACTCAACTTCCTGAGTTAAACCCGTGTTTGGATTCAGCAGTCTACAAACGTTTTCTGTGCACAGTATAAATACAGGAGTTTTCAGCCCAATACCGGCATAGGGAAGAAACAGCAGTAAGCACAGGGAAATATCTGCTTCTAAATCCAAAACGCAGCTATCTAACAGAACTGTTGTCAATGTGTGCACTCAACTTCCAGAGTTAAACCCGTGTGTGGATTCTGCAGTCTGCAAACACTTTCTGTGCAGATTCTCAAAACAGGCGTTTTCAGCCCAATACCGGCATATGGAAGAAACAGCAGTAAGCACCGGGAAATATCTGCTTCTAAATCCAAAACGCAGCTATCTAACACAACGGTTGTCAACATGTACACTCAACTTCCAGAGTTAAACCCGTGTGTGGATTCTGCAGTCTGCAAACATTTTCTGTGCAGAGTCCCAAAACAGGCGTTTTCAACCCAATACCGGCATATGGAAGAAACAGCAGTAAGCACAGGGAAATATCTGCTTCTAAATCCAAAACGCAGATATCTAACAGAACTGTTGTCAATGTGTGCACTCAACTTCCAGAGGCAAACCAGTTTGTGGATTCAGCAGTCTGCAAACACTTTCTGTGCAGATTCTCAAAACAGGCGTTTTCAGCCCAATACCGGCACATGGAAGAAACAGCAGTAAGCACAGGGAAATATCTGCTTCTAAATCCAAAACGCAGCTATCTAACAGATCGGTTGTCAATGTTGCACTCAACTTCCAGAGTTAAACCCGTGTGTGGATTCAGCAGTCTACAAACACTTTCTGTGCACAGTATAAATACAGGAGAATTCAGCCCAATACCGGCAAATGGAAGAAACAGCAGTAAGCACAGGGAAATATCTGCTTCTAAATCCAAAACGCAGCTATCTAACCGAACGGTTGTCAATGTGTGCACTCAACTTCCAGAGGTAAACCCGTGTGTGGATTCAGCAGTCTGCAGACATTTTCTGTGCAGACTCTCAAAACAGGCGTTTTCAGCCCAATACAGGCATATGGAAGAAACAGCAGTAAGCACAGGGAAATATCTGCTTCTAAATCCAAAAAGCAGCTATCTGACAGAACGGTTGTCAATGTGTGCACTCAACTTCCAGAGTTAAACCCGTGTGTGGATTCAGCAGTCTACAAACGTTTTCTGTGCACAGTATAAATACAGGAGTTTTCAGCCCAATACCGGCATAGGGAAGAAGCAGCAGTAAGCACAGGGAAATATCTGCTTCTAAATCCAAAAGGCAGCTATCTAACAGAACTGTTGTCAATGTGTGCACTCAACTTCCAGAGTTAAACCCGTGTGTGGATTCAGCAGTCTGCAAACACTTTCTGTGCAGATTCTCAAAACAGGCATTTTCAGCCCAATACCGGCATATGGAAGATACAGCAGTAAGCACAGGGAAATATCTGCTTCTAAATCCAAAACGCAGCTATCTAACACAACGGTTCTCAACACGTGCACTCAACTTCCAGAGTTAAACCCGTGTGTGGATTCTGCAGTCTGCAAACATTTTCTGTGCAGAGTCCCAAAACAGGCGTTTTCAACCCAATACCGGCATATGGAAGAAACAGCAGTAAGCACAGGGAAATATCTGCTTCCAAATCCAAAACGCAGTTATCTAACAGAACGGTTGTCAATGTGTGCACTCAACTTCCAGAGTTAAACCCGTGCGTGAATTCAGCAGTCTGCAAACACTTTCTGTGCAGAGTCTCAAAGCACGCATTTTCAGCCCAATACTGGCATATGGAAGAAACAGCAGTAAGCACAGGGAAATATCTGCTTCTAAATCCAAAACGCAGTTATATTACAGAACGGTTGTCAATGTGTGCACTAAACATCCAGAGTTAAACCCGTGTGTGGATTCAGCAGTCTGCAGACACTTTCTGTGCAGAGTCTCAAAACAGGCGTTTTCAAACAAATACCGTCATATGGAAGAAAAAGCAGTAAGCACAGGGAAATATCTACTTCTAAATCCAAAAAGCAGTTATCTAACAGGACGGTTGTCAATGTGTGCACTCAACTTCCAGAGTTAAACCCGTGTGTGGATTCAGCAGTCTGCAGACACTTTTTTACAGACTCTCAAAACAGGCATTTTCAGCCGAATACCGGCATATGGAAGAAAAAGCAGTAAGCACAGGGAAATATCTGCTTCTAAATCCAAAACGCAGCTGTCTAACAGAACGGTTGTCAATGTGTGCACTCAACTTCCAGAGTTAAACCCGTGTGTGGATTCAGCAGTCTGCAAACACTTTCTGTGCACACTCCAATTACAGGCGTTTTCAGCCCAATACCGGCGTATGGAAGAAACAGCAGTAAGCACAGGGAAATATCTGCTTCTAAATCCATAACGCAGCTATCTAACAGAACGGTTGTCAATGTGTGCACTCAACTTCCAGAGTTAAACCCGTGTGTGGATTCTGCAGTCTGCAAACACTTTCTGTGCAGAGTCCCAAAACAGGCGTTTTCAGCCCAATACCGGCATATGGAAGAAACTGCAGTAAGCACACGGAAATATCTGCTTCTAAATCCAAAATGCAGCTATCTAACAGAACTGTTGTCAATGTGTACACTCAACTTCCAGAGTTAAACCCATGGGTGGATTCAACAATCTGCAATCACTTTCCGTGCAGAGTCTCAAAACATGCGTTTTCAGCCCAAAACCGGCATATGGAAGAAACAGCAGTAAGCACAGGGAAATATCTGCTTGTAAATCCAAAACGCAGCTATCTAACACAACGGTTGTCAATGTGTGCACTCAACTTCCAGAGTTAAACCCGGGTGTGGATTCAGCAGTCTGCAAACACTTTCCGTGCAGAGTCTCAAAACAGGCTTTTTCAGCGCAATACCGTCATATGGAAGAAACAGCAGTAAGCACTGGGAAATATCTGCTTCTAAATCCAAAACGAAGCTATCTAATAGAACGGTTCTCAATGTGTGCACTCAACTTCCAGAGTTAAACCCGTGTGTGGATTCAGCAGTCTTCAAACACTTTCTGTGCAGAGTCCCAAAACAGGCTTTTTCAGCCCAACACCGGCATATGGAAGAAACAGCAGTAAACACAGGGAAATATCTGCTTCTAAATCCAGAAAGCAGCTATCTAAAAGAACGGTTGTCAATGTGTGCACTCAACTTCCAGAGTTAAACCCGTGTGTGGATTCAGCAGTCTGCAAACACTTTCTGTGCAGACTCTCAAAACAAGCGTTTTCAGCCCAATACCGGCATAAGGAAGAAACAGCAGTAAGCACAGGGAAATATCTGCTTCTAAATCCAAAACGCAGCTATCTAACAGAACGGTTGTCAATGTGTGCACTCAGCTTCCAGAGTTAAACCCGTGTGTGGATTCAGCAGTCTACAAACAGTTTCTGTGCAAAGTATAAATACAAGAGTTCTCACCCAATACCGACATAGGGAACAAACAGCAGTAAGCACAGGGAAATATCTGCTTCTAAATCCAAAACGCAGCTCTCTAACAGAACGGTTGTCAATGTGTGCACTCAACTTCCAGAGTTAAACCGGTGTGTGGATTCAGCAGTCTGCAAACACTTTCTGTGCAGATTCTCAAAACAGGCGTTTTCAGCCCAATACGGGCATATGGAAGAAACAGCAGTAAGCACAGGGAAATATCTGCTTCTAAATCCAAAACGCAGCTATCTAACAGAACGGTTGTCAATGTGTGCACTCAACTTCCAGAGTTAAACCCGTGTGTGGATTCAGCAGTCTGCAAACACTTTCTGTGCAGACTCTCAAAACTGGCGTTTTCAGCCCAATACCGGCATATGGAAGAAACAGCAGTAAACACAGGGAAATATCTGCTTCTAAATCCAAAACGCAGCTATCTAACAGAATGATTGTCAATGTGTCCACTCAACTTCCAGAGTTAAACCCGTGTGTGGATTCAGCAGTCTACAAACGTTTTCTGTGCACAGTATAAATACAGGAGTTTTCAGCCCAATACCGGCATAGGGAAGAAACAGCAGTAAGCACAGGGAAATATCTGCTTCTAAATCCAAAACGCAGCTATCTAACAGAACTGTTGTCAATGTGTGCACTCAACTTCCAGAGTTAAACCCGTGTGTGGATTCAGCAGTCTGCAAACACTTTCTGTGCAGATTCTCAAAACAGGCGTTTTCAGCCCAATACGGGCATATGGAAGAAACAGCAGTAAGCACAGGGAAATATCTGCTTCTAAATCCAAAACGCAGCTATCTAACAGAACGGTTGTCAATGTGTGCACTCAACTTCCAGACTAAACCCGTGTGTGGATTCTGCAGTCTGCAAACATTTTCTGTGCAGTGTCCCAAAACAGGCGTTTTCAGCCCAATACCGGCATATGGAAGAAACAGCAGTTAGCACAGGGAAATATCTGCTTCTAATTCCAAAACGCAGCTATCTAACAGAACGGTTGTCAATGTGTGCACTCAACTTCCAGAGTTAAACCCGTGTGTGGATTCAGCAGTCTGCAAAAACTTTCTGTGCAGAGTCCCAAAACAGGCGTTTTCAGCCCAATACCGGCACATGGAAGAAACAGCAGTAAGCACAGGGAAATATCTGCTTCTAAATCCAAAACGCAGCTATCTAACAGATCGGTTGTCAATGTTGCACTCAACTTCCAGAGTTAAACCCGTGTGTGGATTCAGCAGTCTACAAACACTTTCTGTGCACAGTATAAATACAGGAGTTTTCAGCCCAATACCGGCATAGGGAAGAAACAGCAGTAAGCACAGGGAAATATCTGCTTCTAAATCCAAAACGCAGCTATCTAACAGAACGGTTGTCAATGTGTGCACTCAACTTCCAGAGGTAAACCCGTGTGTGGATTCAGCAGTCTGCAGACATTTTCTGTGCAGACTCTCAAAACAGGCGTTTGCAGCTCAATACAGGCATATGGAAGAAACAGCAGTAAGCACAGGGAAATATCTTCTTCTAAATCCAAATAGCAGCTATCTAACAGAACGGTTGTCAATGTGTGCACTCAACTTCCAGAGTTAAACCCGTGTGTGGATTCAGCCGTCTTCAAACACTTTCTGTGCAGAATCTCAAAACTGGCGTTTTCAGCCCAATACCGGCATATGGAAGAAACAGCAGTAAACACAGGGAAATATATGCTTCTAAATCCAAAACGCAGCTATCTAACAGAATGATTGTCAATGTGTGCACTCAACTTCCAGAGTTAAACCCGTGTGTGGATTCAGCAGTCTACAAACGTTTTCTGTGCACAATATAAATACAGGAGTTTTCAGCCCAATACCGGCATAGGGAAGAAACAGCAGTAAGCACAGGGAAATATCTGCTTCTAAATCCAAAACGTAGCTATCTAACAGAACTGTTGTCAATGTGTGCACTCAACTTCCAGAGTTAAACCCGTGTGTGGATTCAGCAGTCTGCAAACACTTTCTGTGCAGATTCTCAAAACAGGCGTTTTCAACCCGTTACCGGCATATGGAAGAAACAGCAGTAATCACAGGGAAATATCCGCTTCTAAATCCAAAACGCAGTTATATTACAGAACGGTTGTCAATGTGTGCACTCAACTTCCAGAGTTAAACCCGTGTGTGGATTCTGCAGTCTGCAAACATTTTCTGTGCAGAGTCCCAAAACAGGCGTTTTCAACCCAATACCGGCATATGGAAGAAACAGCAGTAAGCACAGGGAAATATCTGCTTCTAAATCCATAACGCAGCTATCTAACAGAACGGTTGTCAATGTGTGCACTCAACTTCCAGAGTTAAACCCGTGTGTGGATTCTGCAGTCTGCAAACACTTTCTGTGCAGAGTCCCAAAACAGGCGTTTTCAGCCCAATACCGGCATATGGAAGAAACTGCAGTAAGCACACGGAAATATCTGCTTCTAAATCCAAAATGCAGCTATCTAACAGAACTGTTGTCAATGTGTACACTCAACTTCCAGAGTTAAACCCATGGGTGGATTCAACAGTCTGCAATCACTTTCCGTGCAGAGTCTCAAAACATGCGTTTTCAGCCCAAAACCGGCATATGGAAGAAACAGCAGTAAGCACAGGGAAATATCTGCTTGTAAATCCAAAACGCAGCTATCTAACACAACGGTTGTCAATGTGTGCACTCAACTTCCAGAGTTAAACCCGGGTGTGGATTCAGCAGTCTGCAAACACTTTCCGTGCAGAGTCTCAAAACAGGCTTTTTCAGCGCAATACCGTCATATGGAAGAAACAGCAGTAAGCACTGGGAAATATCTGCTTCTAAATCCAAAACGAAGCTATCTAATAGAACGGTTCTCAATGTGTGCACTCAACTTCCAGAGTTAAACCCGTGTGTGGATTCAGCAGTCTTCAAACACTTTCTGTGCAGAGTCCCAAAACAGGCTTTTTCAGCCCAACACCGGCATATGGAAGAAACAGCAGTAAACACAGGGAAATATCTGCTTCTAAATCCAGAAAGCAGCTATCTAACAGAACGGTTGTCAATGTGTGCACTCAACTTCCAGAGTTAAACCCGTGTGTGGATTCAGCAGTCTGCAAACACTTTCTGTGCAGACTCTCAAAACAAGCGTTTTCAGCCCAATACCGGCATAAGGAAGAAACAGCAGTAAGCACAGGGAAATATCTGCTTCTAAATCCAAAACGCAGCTATCTAACAGAACGGTTGTCAATGTGTGCACTCAGCTTCCAGAGTTAAACCCGTGTGTGGATTCAGCAGTCTACAAACAGTTTCTGTGCAAAGTATAAATACAAGAGTTCTCACCCAATACCGACATAGGGAACAAACAGCAGTAAGCACAGGGAAATATCTGCTTCTAAATCCAAAACGCAGCTCTCTAACAGAACGGTTGTCAATGTGTGCACTCAACTTCCAGAGTTAAACCGGTGTGTGGATTCAGCAGTCTGCAAACACTTTCTGTGCAGATTCTCAAAACAGGCGTTTTCAGCCCAATACGGGCATATGGAAGAAACAGCAGTAAGCACAGGGAAATATCTGCTTCTAAATCCAAAACGCAGCTATCTAACAGAACGGTTGTCAATGTGTGCACTCAACTTCCAGAGGTAAACCCCTGTGTGGATTCAGCAGTCTGCAGACATTTTCTGTGCAGACTCTCAAAACAGGCGTTTGCAGCCCAATACAGGCATATGGAAGAAACAGCAGTAAGCACAGGGAAATATCTTCTTCTAAATCCAAAAAGCAGCTATCTAACAGAACGGTTGTCAATGTGTGCACTCAACGTCCAGAGTTAAACCCATGTGTGGATTCAGCAGTCTGCAAACACTTTCTGTGCAGACTCTCAAAACTGGCGTTTTCAGCCCAATACCGGCATATGGAAGAAACAGCAGTAAACACAGGGAAATATCTGCTTCTAAATCCAAAACGCAGCTATCTAACAGAATGATTGTCAATGTGTGCACTCAACTTCCAGAGTTAAACCCGTGTGTGGATTCAGCAGTCTACAAACGTTTTCTGTGCACAGTATAAATACAGGAGTTTTCAGCCCAATACCGGCATAGGGAAGAAACAGCAGTAAGCACAGGGAAATATCTACTTCTAAATCCAAAACGCAGCTATCTAACAGAACTGTTGTCAATGTGTGCACTCAACTTCCAGAGTTAAACCCGTGTGTGGATTCAGCAGTCTGCAAACACTTTCTGTGCAGATTCTCAAAACAGGCGTTTTCAGCCCAATACGGGCATATGGAAGAAACAGCAGTAAGCACAGGGAAATATCTGCTTCTAAATCCAAAACGCAGCTATCTAACAGAACGGTTGTCAATGTGTGCACTCAACTTCCAGACTAAACCCGTGTGTGGATTCTGCAGTCTGCAAACATTTTCTGTGCAGTGTCCCAAAACAGGCGTTTTCAGCCCAATACCGGCATATGGAAGAAACAGCAGTTAGCACAGGGAAATATCTGCTTCTAATTCCAAAACGCAGCTATCTAACAGAACGGTTGTCAATGTGTGCACTCAACTTCCAGAGTTAAACCCGTGTGTGGATTCAGCAGTCTGCAAAAACTTTCTGTGCAGAGTCCCAAAACAGGCGTTTTCAGCCCAATACCGGCACATGGAAGAAACAGCAGTAAGCACAGGGAAATATCTGCTTCTAAATCCAAAACGCAGCTATCTAACAGATCGGTTGTCAATGTTGCACTCAACTTCCAGAGTTAAACCCGTGTGTGGATTCAGCAGTCTACAAACACTTTCTGTGCACAGTATAAATACAGGAGTTTTCAGCCCAATACCGGCATAGGGAAGAAACAGCAGTAAGCACAGGGAAATATCCGCTTCTAAATCCAAAACGCAGCTATCTAACAGAACGGTTGTCAATGTGTGCACTCAACTTCCAGAGGTAAACCCGTGTGTGGATTCAGCAGTCTGCAGACATTTTCTGTGCAGACTCTCAAAACAGGCGTTTGCAGCCCAATACAGGCATATGGAAGAAACAGCAGTAAGCACAGGGAAATATCTTCTTCTAAATCCAAAAAGCAGCTATCTAACAGAACGGTTGTCAATGTGTGCACTCAACTTCCAGAGTTAAACCCGTGTGTGGATTCAGCCGTCTGCAAACACTTTCTGTGCAGAATCTCAAAACTGTCGTTTTCAGCCCAATACCGGCATATGGAAGAAACAGCAGTAAACACAGGGAAATATCTGCTTCTAAATCCAAAACGCAGCTATCTAACAGAATGATTGTCAATGTGTGCACTCAACTTCCAGAGTTAAACCCGTGTGTGAATTCAGCAGTCTACAAACGTTTTCTGTGCACAGTATAAATACAGGAGTTTTCAGCCCAATACCGGCATAGGGAAGAAACAGCAGTAAGCACAGGGAAATATCTGCTTCTAAATCCAAAACGTAGCTATCTAACAGAACTGTTGTCAATGTGTGCACTCAACTTCCAGAGTTAAACCCGTGTGTGGATTCAGCAGTCTGCAAACACTTTCTGTGCAGATTCTCAAAACAGGCGTTTTCAACCCGTTACCGGCATATGGAAGAAACAGCAGTAATCACAGGGAAATATCCGCTTCTAAATCCAAAACGCAGTTATATTACAGAACGGTTGTCAATGTGTGCACTCAACTTCCAGAGTTAAACCCGTGTGTGGATTCTGCAGTCTGCAAACATTTTCTGTGCAGAGTCCCAAAACAGGCGTTTTCAACCCAATACCGGCATATGGAAGAAACAGCAGTATGCACAGGGAAATATCTGCTTCTAAATCCATAACGCAGCTATCTAACAGAACGGTTGTCAATGTGTGCACTCAACTTCCAGAGTTAAACCCGTGTGTGGATTCTGCAGTCTGCAAACACTTTCTGTGCAGAGTCCCAAAACAGGCGTTTTCAGCCCAATACCGGCATATGGAAGAAACTGCAGTAAGCACACGGAAATATCTGCTTCTAAATCCAAAATGCAGCTATCTAACAGAACTGTTGTCAATGTGTACACTCAACTTCCAGAGTTAAACCCATGGGTGGATTCAACAGTCTGCAATCACTTTCCGTGCAGAGTCTCAAAACATGCGTTTTCAGCCCAAAACCGGCATATGGAAGAAACAGCAGTAAGTACAGGGAAATATCTGCTTGTAAATCCAAAACGCAGCTATCTAACACAACGGTTGTCAATGTGTGCACTCAACTTCCAGAGTTAAACCCGGGTGTGGATTCAGCAGTCTGCAAACACTTTCCGTGCAGAGTCTCAAAACAGGCTTTTTCAGCGCAATACCGTCATATGGAAGAAACAGCAGTAAGCACTGGGAAATATCTGCTTCTAAATCCAAAACGAAGCTATCTAATAGAACGGTTCTCAATGTGTGCACACAACTTCCAGAGTTAAACCCGTGTGTGGATTCAGCAGTCTTCAAACACTTTCTGTGCAGAGTCCCAAAACAGGCTTTTTCAGCCCAACACCGGCATATGGAAGAAACAGCAGTAAACACAGGGAAATATCTGCTTCTAAATCCAAAACGCAGTTATATTACAGAACGGTTGTCAATGTGTGCACTAAACATCCAGAGTTAAACCCGTGTGTGGATTCAGCAGTCTGCAGACACTTTCTGTGCAGAGTCTCAAAACAGGCGTTTTCAAACCAATGCCGGCATATGGAAGAAACAACAGTAAGCACAGGGAAATATCTACTTCTAAATCCAAAACGCAGCTATCTAACACAACGGTTGTCAACACGTGCACTCAACTTCCAGAGTTAAACCCGTGTGTGGATTCAGCAGTCTACAAACACTTTCTGTGCACAGTATAAATACAGGAGTTTTCAGCCCAATACCGGCATAGGGAAGAAACAGCAGTAAGCACAGGGAAATATCTGCTTCTAAATCCAAAACGCAACTATCTAACAGAACGGTTGTCAATGTGTGCACTCAGCTTCCAGAGTTAAACCCGTGTGTGGATTCAGAAGTCTACAAACAGTTTCTGTGCACAGTATAAATACAGGAGTTCTCAGCCCAATACTGGCATAGGGAAGAAACAGCAGTAAGCACAGGGAAATATCTGCTTCTAAATCCAAAATGCAGCTCTCTAACAGAACGGTTGTCAATGTGTGCACTCAACTTCCAGAGTTAAACCCGTGTGTGGATTCAGCAGTCTGCAAACACTTTCTGTGCAGATTCTCAAAACAGGTGTTTTCAGCCCAATACCGGCATATGGAAGAAACAGCAGTAAGCACACGGTAATATCTGCTTCTAAATCCAAAACGCAGCTATCTAACAGAACGGTTGTCAATGTGTGCACTCAACTTCCAGACTAAACCCGTGTGTGGATTCTGCAGTCTGCAAACATTTTCTGTGCAGTGTCCCAAAACAGGCGTTTTCAGCCCAATACCGGCATATGGAAGAAACAGCAGTAAGCACAGGGAAATATCTGCTTCTAAATCCAAAACGCAGCTATCTAACAGAACGGTTGTCAATGTGTGCACTCAACTTCCAGACTAAACCCGTGTGTGGATTCTGCAGTCTGCAAACATTTTCTGTGCAGTGTCCCAAAACAGGCGTTTTCAGCCCAATACCGGCATATGGAAGAAACAGCAGTAAGCACAGGGAAATATCTGCTTCTAAATCCAAAACGCAGCTATCTAACAGAACGGTTGTCAATGTGTGCACTCAACTTCCAGAGTTAAACCCGTGTGTGGATTCAGCAGTCTGCAAACACTTTCTGTGCAGAGTCCCAAAACAGGCGTTTTCAGCCCAATACCGGCATGAGGAAGAAACAGCAGTAAGCACAGGGAAATATCTGCTTCTAAATCCAAAATGCAGCTATCTAACAGAACAGTTGTCAATGTGTGCACTCAACTTCCAGAGGTAAACCCGTGTGTGGATTCAGCAGTCTGCAGACATTTTCTGTGCAGACTCTCAAAACAGGTGTTTTCAGCCCAATACAGGCATATGGAAGAAACAGCAGTAAGCACAGGGAAATATCTGCTTCTAAATCCAAAAAGCAGCTATCTAACAGAACGGTTGTCAATGTGTGCACTCAACTTCCTGATTTAAACCCGTGTTTGGATTCAGCAGTCTACAAACGTTTTCTGTGCACAGTATAAATACAGGAGTTTTCAGCCCAATACCGGCATAGGGAAGAAACAGCAGTAAGCACAGGGAAATATCTGCTTCTAAATCCAAAACGCAGCTATCTAACAGAACTGTTGTCAATGTGTGCACTCAACTACCATAGTTAAACCCGTGTGTGGATTCTGCAGTCTGCAAACACTTTCTCTGCAGATTCTCAAAACAGGCGTTTTCAGCCCAATACCGGCATATGGAAGAAACAGCAGTAAGCACCGGGAAATATCTGCTTCTAAATCCAAAACGCAGCTATCTAACACAACGGTTGTCAACATGTACACTCAACTTCCAGAGTTAAACCCGTGTGTGGATTCTGCAGTCTGCAAACATTTTCTGTGCAGAGTCCCAAAACAGGCGTTTTCAACCCAATACCGGCATATGGAAGAAACAGCAGTAAGCACAGGGAAATATCTGCTTCTAAATCCAAAACGCAGATATCTAACAGAACTGTTGTCAATGTGTGCACTCAACTTCCAGAGGCAAACCAGTTTGTGGATTCAGCAGTCTGCAAACACTTTCTGTGCAGATTCTCAAAACAGGCGTTTTCAGCCCAATACCGGCACATGGAAGAAACAGCAGTAAGCACAGGGAAATATCTGCTTCTAAATCCAAAACGCAGCTATCTAACAGATCGGTTGTCAATGTTGCACTCAACTTCCAGAGTTAAACCCGTGTGTGGATTCAGCAGTCTACAAACACTTTCTGTGCACAGTATAAATACAGGAGATTTCAGCCCAATACCGGCAAAGGGAAGAAACAGCAGTAAGCACAGGGAAATATCTGCTTCTAAATCCAAAACGCAGCTATCTAACCGAACGGTTGTCAATGTGTGCACTCAACTTCCAGAGGTAAACCCGTGTGTGGATTCAGCAGTCTGCAGACATTTTCTGTGCAGACTCTCAAAACAGGCGTTTTCAGCCCAATACAGGCATATGGAAGAAACAGCAGTAAGCACAGGGAAATATCTGCTTCTAAATCCAAAAAGCAGCTATCTGACAGAACGGTTGTCAATGTGTGCACTCAACTTCCAGAGTTAAACCTGTGTGTGGATTCAGCAGTCTACAAACGTTTTCTGTGCACAGTATAAATACAGGAGTTTTCAGCCCAATACCGGCATAGGGAAGAAGCAGCAGTAAGCACAGGGAAATATCTGCTTCTAAATCCAAAAGGCAGCTATCTAACAGAACTGTTGTCAATGTGTGCACTCAACTTCCAGAGTTAAACCCGTGTGTGGATTCAGCAGTCTGCAAACACTTTCTGTGCAGATTCTCAAAACAGGCATTTTCAGCCCAATACCGGCATATGGAAGATACAGCAGTAGGCACAGGGAAATATCTGCTTCTAAATCCAAAACGCAGCTATCTAACACAACGGTTCTCAACACGTGCACTCAACTTCCAGAGTTAAACCCGTGTGTGGATTCTGCAGTCTGCAAACATTTTCTGTGCAGAGTCCCAAAACAGGCGTTTTCAACCCAATACCGGCATATGGAAGAAACAGCAGTAAGCACAGGGAAATATCTGCTTCTAAATCCAAAACGCAGTTATCTAACAGAACGGTTGTCAATGTGTGCACTCAACTTCCAGAGGCAAACCCGTGTGTGGATTCAGCAGTCTGCAAACACTTTCTGTGCAGAGTCTCAAAACAGGCGTTTTCAGCCCAATACCAGTGTATGGAAGAAACAGCAGTAAGCACAGGGAAATATCTGCTTCCAAATCCAAAACGCAGTTATCTAACAGAACGGTTGTCAATGTGTGCACTCAACTTCCAGAGTTAAACCCGTGCGTGAATTCAGCAGTCTGCAAACACTTTCTGTGCAGAGTCTCAAAGCAGGCATTTTCAGCCCAATACTGGCATATGGAAGAAACAGCAGTAAGCACAGGGAAATATCTGCTTCTAAATCCAAAACGCAGTTATATTACAGAACGGTTGTCAATGTGTGCACTAAACATCCAGAGTTAAACCCGTGTGTGGATTCAGCAGTCTGCAGACACTTTCTGTGCAGAGTCTCAAAACAGGCGTTTTCAAACCAATACCGTCATATGGAAGAAAAAGCAGTAAGCACAGGGAAATATCTACTTCTAAATCCAAAAAGCAGTTATCTAACAGGACGGTTGTCAATGTGTGCACTCAACTTCCAGAGTTAAACCCGTGTGTGGATTCAGCAGTCTGCAGACACTTTTTTACAGACTCTCAAAACAGGCATTTTCAGCCGAATACCGGCATATGGAAGAAAAAGCAGTAAGCACAGGGAAATATCTGCTTCTAAATCCAAAACGCAGCTGTCTAAAAGAACGGTTGTCAATGTGTGCACTCAACTTCCAGAGTTAAACCCGTGTGTGGATTCAGCAGTCTGCAAACACTTTCTGTGCAGACTCCAATTACAGGCGTTTTCAGCCCAATACCGGCGTATGGAAGAAACAGCAGTAAGCACAGGGAAATATCTGCTTCTACATCCAGAAAGCAGCTATCTAACAGAACGGTTGTCAATGTGTGCACTCAACTTCCAGAGTTAAACCCGTGTGTGGATTCAGCAGTCTGCAAACACTTTCTGTGCAGACTCTCAAAACAAGCGTTTTCAGCCCAACACCGGCATAAGGAAGAACCAGCAGTAAGCACAGGGAAATATCTGCTTCTAAATCCAAAACGCAGCTATCTAACAGAACGGTTGTCAATGTGTGCACTCAGCTTCCAGAGTTAAACCCGTGTGTGGATTCAGCAGTCTACAAACAGTTTCTGTGCACAGTATAAATACAGGAGTTCTCAGCCCAATACCGGCATAGGGAAGAAACAGCAGTAAGCACAGGGAAATATCTGCTTCTAAATCCAAAACGCAGCTCTCTAACAGAACGGTTGTCAATGTGTGCACTCAACTTCCAGAGTTAAACCCGTGTGTGGATTCAGCAGTCTGCAGACACTTTCTGTGCAGATTCTCAAAACAGGTGTTTTCAGCCCAATACCGGCATATGGAAGAAACAGCAGTAAGCACACGGTAATATCTGCTTCTAAATCCAAAACGCAGCTATCTAACAGAACGGTTGTCAATGTGTGCACTCAACTTCCAGACTAAACCCGTGTGTGGATTCTGCAGTCTGCAAACATTTTCTGTGCAGTGTCCCAAAACAGGCGTTTTCAGCCCAATACCGGCATATGGAAGAAACAGCAGTAAGCACAGGGAAATATCTGCTTCTAAATCCAAAACGCAGCTATCTAACAGAACGGTTGTCAATGTGTGCACTCAACTTCCAGAGTTTAACCCGTGTGTGGATTCAGCAGTCTGCAAACACTTTCTGTGCAGAGTCCCAAAACAGGCGTTTTCAGCCCAATACCGGCACATGGAAGAAACAGCAGTAAGCACAGGGAAATATCTGCTTCTAAATCCAAAATGCAGCTATCTAACAGAACGGTTGTCAATGTGTGCACTCAACTTCCAGAGGTAAACCCGTGTGTGGATTCAGCAGTCTGCAGACATTTTCTGTGCAGACTCTCAAAACAGGCGTTTTCAGCCCAATACAGGCATATGGAAGAAACAGCAGTAAGCACAGGGAAATATCTGCTTCTAAATCCAAAAAGCAGCTATCTAACAGAACGGTTGTCAATGTGTGCACTCAACTTCCTGAGTTAAACACGTGTGTGGATTCAGCAGTCTACAAACGTTTTCTGTGCACAGTATAAATACAGGAGTTTTCAGCCCAATACCGGCATAGGGAAGGAGCAGCAGTAAGCACAGGGAAATATCTGCTTCTAAATCCAAAAGGCAGCTATCTAACAGAACTGTTGTCAATGTGTGCACTCAACTTCCAGAGTTAAACCCGTGTGTGGATTCAGCAGTCTGCAAACACTTTCTGTGCATATTCTCAAAACAGGCATTTTCAGCCCAATACCGGCATATGGAAGATACAGCAGTAAGCACAGGGAAATATCTGCTTCTAAATCCAAAACGCAGTTATCTAACACAACGGTTCTCAACACGTGCACTCAACTTCCAGAGTTAAACCCGTGTGTGGATTCTGCAGTCTGCAAACATTTTCTGTGCAGAGTCCCAAAACAGGCGTTTTCAACCCAATACCGGCATATGGAAGAAACAGCAGTAAGCACAGGGAAATATCTGCTTCTAAATCCAAAACGCAGTTATCTAACAGAACGGTTGTCAATGTGTGCACTCAACTTCCAGAGGCAAACCCGTGTGTGGATTCAGCAGACTGCAAACACTTTTTGTGCAGAGTCTCAAAACAGGCGTTTTCAGCCCAATACCAGTATATGGAAGAAACAGCAGTAAGCACAGGGAAATATCTGCTTCTAAATCCAAAACGCAGTTATCTAACAGAACGGTTGTCAATGTGTGCACTCAACTTCCAGAGTTAAACCCGTGCGTGAATTCAGCAGTCTGCAAACACTTTCTGTGCAGAGTCTCAAAGCAGGCATTTTCAGCCCAATACTGGCATATGGAAGAAACAGCAGTAAGCACAGGGAAATATCTGCTTCTAAATCCAAAACGCAGTTATATTACAGAACGGTTGTCAATGTGTGCACTAAACATCCAGAGTTAAACCCGTGGGTGGATTCAGCAGTCTGCAGACACTTTCTGTGCAGAGTCTCAAAACAGGCGTTTTCAAACCAATACCGTCATATGGAAGAAAAAGCAGTAAGCACAGGGAAATATCTACTTCTAAATCCAAAAAGCAGTTATCTAACAGGACGGTTGTCAATGTGTGCACTCAACTTCCAGAGTTAAACCCGTGTGTGGATTCAGCAGTCTGCAGACACTTTCTGTGCAGAGTCTCAAAACAGGCATTTTCAGCCGAATACCGGCATATGGAAGAAAAAGGAGTAAGCACAGGGAAATATCTGCTTCTAAATCCAAAACGCAGCTGTCTAGCAGAACGGTTGTCAATGTGTGCACTCAACTTCCAGAGTTAAACCCGTGTGTGGATTCAGCAGTCTGCAAACACTTTCTGTGCAGACTCCAATTACAGGCGTTTTCAGCCCAATACCGGCGTATGGAAGAAACAGCAGTAAGCACAGGGAAATATCTGCTTCTAAATCCAAAACGCAGCTGTCTAACAGAACGGTTGTCAATGTGTGCACTCAATTTACAGAGTTCAACCCGTGTGTGGATTCAGCAATCTGCAAACACTTTCTGTGCAGAGTCTCAAAACAGGCGTTTTCATCCCAATACCGGCATATGGAAGAAACAGCAGTAAGCACAGGGAAACACCTGCTTCTAAATCCAAAACGCAGCTGTCTAACAGAACAGTTGTCAATGTGTGCACTCAGCTTCCAGAGTTAAACCCGTGTGTGGATTCCCCAGTCTGCAGACACTTTCTGTGCAGAGTCTCAAAAGAGGCGTTTTCAGCCCAATACAGGCATATGGAAGAAACAGCAGTAAGCACAGGGAAATATCTGCTTCTAAATCCAGAAAGCAGCTATCTAACAGAACGGTTGTCAATGTGTGCACTCAACTTCCAGAGTTAAACCCGTGTGTGGATTCAGCAGTCTGCAAACACTTTCTGTGCAGACTCTCAAAACAAGCGTTTTCAGCCCAATACCGGCATAAGGAAGAAACAGCAGTAAGCACAGGGAAATATCTGCTTCTAAATCCAAAACGCAGCTATCTAACAGAACGGTTGTCAATGTGTGCACTCAGCTTCCAGAGTTAAACCCGTGTGTGGATTCAGCAGTCTACAAACAGTTTCTGTGCAAAGTGTAAATACAGGAGTTCTCACCCAATACCGACATAGGGAAGAAACAGCAGTAAGCACAGGGAAATATCTGCTTCTAAATCCAAAACGCAGCTCTCTAACAGAACGGTTGTCAATGTGTGCACTCAACTTCCAGAGTTAAACCGGTGTGTGGATTCAGCAGTCTGCACACACTTTCTGTGCAGATTCTCAAAACAGGCGTTTTCAGCCCAATACGGGCATATGGAAGAAACAGCAGTAAGCACAGGGAAATATCTGCTTCTAAATCCAAAATGCAGCTATCTAACAGAACGGTTGTCAATGTGTGCACTCAACTTCCAGACTAAACCCGTGTGAGGATTCTGCAGTCTGCAAACATTTTCTGTGCAGTGTCCCAAAACAGGCGTTTTCAGCCCAATACCGGCATATGGAAGAAACAGCAGTAAGCACAGGGAAATATCTGCTTCTAATTCCAAAACGCAGCTATCTAACAGAACGGTTGTCAATGTGTGCACTCAACTTCCAGAGTTAAACCCGTGTGTGGATTCAGCAGTCTGCAAAAACTTTCTGTGCAGATTCCCAAAACAGGCGTTTTCAGCCCAATACCGGCACATGGAAGAAACAGCAGTAAGCATAGGGAAATATCTGCTTCTAAATCCAAAACGCAGCTATCTAACAGATCGGTTGTCAATGTTGCACTCAACTTCCAGAGTTAAACCCATGTGTGGATTCAGCAGTCTACAAACACTTTCTGTGCACAGTATAAATACAGGAGTTTTCAGCCCAATACCGGCATAGGGAAGAAACAGCAGTAAGCACAGGGAAATATCTGCTTCTAAATCCAAAACGCAGCTATCTAACAGAACGGTTGTCAATGTGTGCACTAAGCTTCCAGAGTTAAACCCGTGTGTGGATTCAGCAGTCTACAAACAGTTTCTGTGCATAGTATAAATACAGGAGTTCTCAGCCCAATACCGGCATAGGGAAGAAACAGCAGTAAGCACAGGGAAATATCTGCTTCTAAATCCAAAATGCAGCTCTCTAACAGAACGGTTGTCAATGTGTGCTCTCAACTTCCAGAGTTAAACCCGTGTGTGGATTCAGCAGTCTGCAAACACTTTCTGTGCAGATTCTCAAAACAGGTGTTTTCAGCCCAATACCGGCATATGGAAGAAACAGCAGTAAGCACACGGTAATATCTGCTTCTAAATCCAAAACGCAGCTATCTAACAGAACGGTTGTCAATGTGTGCACTCAACTTCCAGACTAAACCCGTGTGTGGATTCTGCAGTCTGCAAACATTTTCTGTGCAGTGTCCCAAAACAGGCGTTTTCAGCCCAATACCGGCATATGGAAGAAACAGCAGTAAGCACAGGGAAATATCTGCTTCTAAATCCAAAACGCAGCTATCTAACAGAACGGTTGTCAATGTGTGCACTCAACTTCCAGAGGCAAACCCGTGTGTGGATTCAGCAGTCTGCAAACACTTTCTGTGCAGAGTCTCAAAACAGGCGTTTTCAGCCCAATACCAGTATATGGAAGAAACAGCAGTAAGCACAGGGAAATATCTGCTTCCAAATCCAAAACGCAGTTATCTAACAGAACGGTTGTCAATGTGTGCACTCAACTTCCAGAGTTAAACCCGTGCGTGAATTCAGCAGTCTGCAAACACTTTCTGTGCAGAGTCTCAAAGCACGCATTTTCAGCCCAATACTGGCATATGGAAGAAACAGCAGTAAGCACAGGGAAATATCTGCTTCTAAATCCAAAACGCAGTTATATTACAGAACGGTTGTCAATGTGTGCACTAAACATCCAGAGTTAAACCCGTGTGTGGATTCAGCAGTCTGCAGACACTTTCTGTGCAGAGTCTCAAAACAGGCGTTTTCAAACAAATACCGTCATATGGAAGAAAAAGCAGTAAGCACAGGGAAATATCTACTTCTAAATCCAAAAAGCAGTTATCTAACAGGACGGTTGTCAATGTGTGCACTCAACTTCCAGAGTTAAACCCGTGTGTGGATTCAGCAGTCTGCAGACACTTTTTTACAGACTCTCAAAACAGGCATTTTCAGCCGAATACCGGCATATGGAAGAAAAAGCAGTAAGCACAGGGAAATATCTGCTTCTAAATCCAAAACGCAGCTGTCTAACAGAACGGTTGTCAATGTGTGCACTCAACTTCCAGAGTTAAACCCGTGTGTGGATTCAGCAGTCTGCAAACACTTTCTGTGCACACTCCAATTACAGGCGTTTTCAGCCCAATACCGGCGTATGGAAGAAACAGCAGTAAGCACAGGGAAATATCTGCTTCTAAATCCAAAACGCAGCTGTCTAACAGAACGGTTGTCAATGTGTGCACTCAATTTACAGAGTTCAACCCGTGTGTGGATTCAGCAGTCTGCAAACACTTTCTGTGCAGAGTCTCAAAACAGGCGTTTTCAGCCCAATACCGGCATATGGAAGAAACAGCAGTAAGCACAGGGAAACACCTGCTTCTAAATCCAAAACGCAGCTGTCTAACAGAACAGTTGTCAATGTGTGCACTCAGCTTCCAGAGTTAAACCCGTGTGTGGATTCCCCAGTCTGCAGACACTTTCTGTGCAGAGTCTCAAAACAGGCGTTTTCAGCCCAATACAGGCATATGGAAGAAACAGCAGTAAGCACAGGGAAATATCTGCTTCTAAATCCAGAAAGCAGCTATCTAACAGAACGGTTGTCAATGTGTGCACTCAACTTCCAGAGTTAAACCCGTGTGTGGATTCAGCAGTCTGCAAACACTTTCTGTGCAGACTCTCAAAACAAGCGTTTTCAGCCCAATACCGGCATAAGGAAAAAACAGCAGTAAGCACAGGGAAATATCTGCTTCTAAATCCAAAACGCAGCTATCTAACAGAACGGTTGTCAATGTGTGCACTCAGCTTCCAGAGTTAAACCCGTGTGTGGATTCAGCAGTCTACAAACAGTTTCTGTGCAAAGTATAAATACAGGAGTTCTCACCCAATACCGACATAGGGAAGAAACAGCAGTAAGCACAGGGAAATATCTGCTTCTAAATCCAAAACGCAGCTCTCTAACAGAACGGTTGTCAATGTGTGCACTCAACTTCCAGAGTTAAACCGGTGTGTGGATTCAGCAGTCTGCAAACACTTTCTGTGCAGATTCTCAAAACAGGCGTTTTCAGCCCAATACGGGCATATGGAAGAAACAGCAGTAAGCACAGGGAAATATCTGCTTCTAAATCCAAAACGCAGCTATCTAACAGAACGGTTGTCAATGTGTGCACTCAACTTCCAGACTAAACCCGTGTGAGGATTCTGCAGTCTGCAAACATTTTCTGTGCAGTGTCCCTAAACAGGCGTTTTCAGCCCAATACCGGCATATGGAAGAAACAGCAGTAAGCACAGGGAAATATCTGCTTCTAATTCCAAAACGCAGCTATCTAACAGAACGGTTGTCAATGTGTGCACTCAACTTCCAGAGTTAAACCCGTGTGTGGATTCAGCAGTCTGCAAAAACTTTGTGTGCAGAGTCCCAAAACAGGCGTTTTCAGCCCAATACCGGCACATGGAAGAAACAGCAGTAAGCACAGGGAAATATCTGCTTCTAAATCCAAAACGCAGCTATCTAACAGATCGGTTGTCAATGTTGCACTCAACTTCCAGAGTTAAACCCGTGTGTGGATTCAGCAGTCTACAAACACTTTCTGTGCACAGTATAAATACAGGAGTTTTCAGCCCAATACCGGCATAGGGAAGAAACAGCAGTAAGCACAGGGAAATATCTGCTTCTAAATCCAAAACGCAGCTATCTAACAGAACGGTTGTCAATGTGTGCACTCAACTTCCAGAGGTAAACCCGTGTGTGGATTCAGCAGTCTGCAGACATTTTCTGTGCAGACTCTCAAAACAGGCGTTTTCAGCCCAATACAGGCATATGGAAGAAACAGCAGTAAGCACAGGGAAATATCTTCTTCTAAATCCAAAAAGCAGCTATCTAACAGAACGGTTGTCAATGTGTGCACTCAACTTCCAGAGTTAAACCCGTGTATGGATTCAGCAGTCTGCAAACACTTTCTGTGTAGACTCTCAAAACTGGCGTTTTCAGCCCAATACCGGCATATGGAAGAAACAGCAGTAAGCACAGGGAAATATCTGCTTCTAAATCCAAAACGCAGCTATCTAACAGAATGATTGTCAATGTGTGCACTCAAGTTCCAGAGTTAAACCCGTGTGTGGATTCAGCAGTCTACAAACGTTTTCTGTGCACAGTATAAATACAGGAGTTTTCAGCCCAATACCGGCATAGGGAAGAAACAGCAGTAAGCACAGGGAAATATCTGCTTCTAAATCCATAACGCAGCTATCTAACAGAACGGTTGTCAATGTGTGCACTCAACTTCCAGAGTTAAACCCGTGTGTGGATTCTGCAGTCTGCAAACACTTTCTGTGCAGAGTCCCAAAACAGGCGTTTTCAGCCCATTACCGGCATATGGAAGAAACTGCAGTAAGCACACGGAAATATCTGCTTCTAAATCCAAAATGCAGCTATCTAACAGAACTGTTGTCAATGTGTACACTCAACTTCCAGAGTTAAACCCATGGGTGGATTCAACAGTCTGCAATCACTTTCCGTGCAGAGTCTCAAAACAGGCGTTTTCAGCCCAAAACCGGCATATGGAAGAAACAGCAGTAAGCACAGGGAAATATCTGCTTCTAAATCCAAAACGCAGCTATCTAACAGAACGGTTGTCAATGTGTGCACTCAATTTACAGAGTTCAACCCGTGTGTGGATTCAGCAGTCTGCAAACACTTTCTGTGCAGAGTCTCAAAACAGGCGTTTTCAGCCCAATACCGGCATATGGAAGAAACAGCAGTAAGCACAGGGAAACACCTGCTTCTAAATCCAAAACGCAGCTGTCTAACAGAACAGTTGTCAATGTGTGCACTCAGCTTCCAGAGTTAAACCCGTGTGTGGATTCCCCAGTCTGCAGACACTTTCTGTGCAGAGTCTCAAAACAGGCGTTTTCAGCCCAATACAGGCATATG
This sequence comes from Aotus nancymaae, assembly GCF_030222135.1. Classification (NCBI taxonomy): domain Eukaryota; kingdom Metazoa; phylum Chordata; class Mammalia; order Primates; family Aotidae; genus Aotus; species Aotus nancymaae. The sequence continues at coordinate 48,368 of NW_026988580.1, read as the reverse complement.
GAAGAAACAGCAGTAAGCACAGGGAAATATCTGCTTCTAAATCCAGAAAGCAGCTATCTAACAGAACGGTTGTCAATGTGTGCACTCAACTTCCAGAGTTAAACCCGTGTGTGGATTCAGCAGTCTGCAAACACTTTCTGTGCAGACTCTCAAAACAAGCGTTTTCAGCCCAATACCGGCATAAGGAAGAAACAGCAGTAAGCACAGGGAAATATCTGCTTCTAAATCCAAAACGCTGCTATCTAACAGAACGGTTGTCAATGTGTGCACTCAGCTTCCAGAGTTAAACCCGTGTGTGGATTCAGCAGTCTACAAACAGTTTCTGTGCAAAGTATAAATACAGGAGTTCTCACCCAATACCGACATAGGGAAGAAACAGCAGTAAGCACAGGGAAATATCTGCTTCTAAATCCAAAACGCAGCTCTCTAACAGAACGGTTGTCAATGTGTGCACTCAACTTCCAGAGTTAAACCGGTGTGTGGATTCAGCAGTCTGCAAACACTTTCTGTGCAGATTCTCAAAACAGGCGTTTTCAGCCCAATACGGGCATATGGAAGAAACAGCAGTAAGCACAGGGAAATATCTGCTTCTAAATCCAAAACGCAGCTATCTAACAGAACGGTTGTCAATGTGTGCACTCAACTTCCAGACTAAACCCGTGTGAGGATTCTGCAGTCTGCAAACATTTTCTGTGCAGTGTCCCAAAACAGGCGTTTTCAGCCCAATACCGGCATATGGAAGAAACAGCAGTAAGCACAGGGAAATATCTGCTTCTAATTCCAAAACGCAGCTATCTAACAGAACGGTTGTCAATGTGTGCACTCAGCTTTCAGAGTTAAACCCGTGTGTGGATTCAGCAGTCTACAAACAGTTTCTGTGCAAAGTATAAATACAGGAGTTCTCACCCAATACCGACATAGGGAAGAAACAGCAGTAAGCACAGGGAAATATCTGCTTCTAAATCCAAAACGCAGCTCTCTAACAGAACGGTTGTCAATGTGTGCACTCAACTTCCAGAGTTAAACCGGTGTGTGGATTCAGCAGTCTGCAAACACTTTCTGTGCAGATTCTCAAAACAGGCGTTTTCAGCCCAATACGGGCATATGGAAGAAACAGCAGTAAGCACAGGGAAATATCTGCTTCTAAATCCAAAACGCAGCTATCTAACAGAACGGTTGTCAATGTGTGCACTCAACTTCCAGACTAAACCCGTGTGAGGATTCTGCAGTCTGCAAACATTTTCTGTGCAGTGTCCCAAAACAGGCGTTTTCAGCCCAATACCGGCATAAGGAAGAAACAGCAGTAAGCACAGGGAAATATCTGCTTCTAATTCCAAAACGCAGCTATCTAACAGAACGGTTGTCAATGTGTGCACTCAACTTCCAGAGTTAAACCCGTGTGTGGATTCAGCAGTCTGCAAAAACTTTGTGTGCAGAGTCCCAAAACAGGCGTTTTCAGCCCAATACCGGCACATGGAAGAAACAGCAGTAAGCACAGGGAAATATCTGCTTCTAAATCCAAAACGCAGCTATCTAACAGATCGGTTGTCAATGTTGCACTCAACTTCCAGAGTTAAACCCGTGTGTGGATTCAGCAGTCTACAAACACTTTCTGTGCACAGTATAAATACAGGAGTTTTCAGCCCAATACCGGCATAGGGAAGAAACAGCAGTAAGCACAGGGAAATATCTGCTTCTAAATCCAAAACGCAGCTATCTAACAGAACGGTTGTCAATGTGTGCACTCAACTTCCAGAGGTAAACCCGTGTGTGGATTCAGCAGTCTGCAGACATTTTCTGTGCAGACTCTCAAAACAGGCGTTTTCAGCCCAATACAGGCATATGGAAGAAACAGCAGTAAGCACAGGGAAATATCTTCTTCTAAATCCAAAAAGCAGCTATCTAACAGAACGGTTGTCAATGTGTGCACTCAACTTCCAGAGTTAAACCCGTGTATGGATTCAGCAGTCTGCAAACACTTTCTGTGCAGACTCTCAAAACTGGCGTTTTCAGCCCAATACCGGCATATGGAAGAAACAGCAGTAAGCACAGGGAAATATCTGCTTCTAAATCCAAAACGCAGCTATCTAACAGAATGATTGTCAATGTGTGCACTCAAGTTCCAGAGTTAAACCCGTGTGTGGATTCAGCAGTCTACAAACGTTTTCTGTGCACAGTATAAATACAGGAGTTTTCAGCCCAATACCGGCATAGGGAAGAAACAGCAGTAAGCACAGGGAAATATCTGCTTCTAAATCCATAACGCAGCTATCTAACAGAACGGTTGTCAATGTGTGCACTCAACTTCCAGAGTTAAACCCGTGTGTGGATTCTGCAGTCTGCAAACACTTTCTGTGCAGAGTCCCAAAACAGGCGTTTTCAGCCCATTACCGGCATATGGAAGAAACTGCAGTAAGCACACGGAAATATCTGCTTCTAAATCCAAAATGCAGCTATCTAACAGAACTGTTGTCAATGTGTACACTCAACTTCCAGAGTTAAACCCATGGGTGGATTCAACAGTCTGCAATCACTTTCCGTGCAGAGTCTCAAAACAGGCGTTTTCAGCCCAAAACCGGCATATGGAAGAAACAGCAGTAAGCACAGGGAAATATCTGCTTCTAAATCCAAAACGCAGCTATCTAACACAACGGTTGTCAATGTGTGCACTCAACTTCCAGAGTTAAACCCGGGTGTGGATTCAGCAGTCTGCAAACACTTTCCGTGCAGAGTCTCAAAACAGGCTTTTTCAGCGCAATACCGTCATATGGAAGAAACAGCAGTAAGCACTGGGAAATATCTGCTTCTAAATCCAAAACGAAGCTATCTAACAGAACGGTTCTCAATGTGTGCACTCAACTTCCAGAGTTAAACCCGTGTGTGGATTCAGCAGTCTGCAAACACTTTCTGTGCAGAGTCCCAAAACAGGCTTTTTCAGCCCAACACCGGCATATGGAAGAAACAGCAGTAAACAGAGGGAAATATCTGCTTCTAAATCCAAAACGCAGTTATATTACAGAACGGTTGTCAATGTGTGCACTAAACATCCAGAGTTAAACCCGTGTGTGGATTCAGCAGTCTGCAGACACTTTCTGTGCAGAGTCTCAAAACAGGCGTTTTCAAACCAATGCCGGCATATGGAAGAAACAGCAGTAAGCACAGGGAAATATCTACTTCTAAATCCAAAACGCAGCTATCTAACACAACGGTTGTCAACACGTGCACTCAACTTCCAGAGTTAAACCCGTGTGTGGATTCTGCAGTCTGCAGACACTTTTTTACAGACTCTCAAAACAGGCATTTTAAGCCGAATACCGGCATATGGAAGAAACAGCAGTAAGCACAGGAAAATATCTGCTTCTAAATCCAAAACGCAGCTATCTAACAGAACGGTTGTCAATGTGTGCACTCAATTTACAGAGTTAAACCCGTGTGTGGATTCAGCAGTCTGCAAACACTTTCTGTGCAGAGTCTCAAAACAGGCGTTTTCAGCCCAATACCGGCATATGAAAGAAACAGCAGTAAGCACAGGGAAATACCTGCTTCTAAATCCAAAACGCAGCTATCTAACAGAACGGTTGTCAATGTGTGCACTCAGCTTCCAGAGTTAAACCCGTGTGTGGATTCACCAGTCTGTAGACACTTTCTGTGCAGAGTCTCAAAACAGGCGTTTTCAGCCCAATACAGGCATATGGAAGAAACAGCAGTAAGTACAGGGAAATATCTGCTTCTAAATCCAGAAAGCAGCTATCTAACAGAACGGTTGTCAATGTGTGCACTCAACTTCCGGAGTTAAACCCGTGTGTGGATTCAGCAGTCTGCAAACACTTTCTGTGCAGAGTCCCAAAACAGGCTTTTTCAGCCCAATACCGGCATATGGAAGAAACAGCAGTAAGCACAGGGAAATATCTGCTTCTAAATCCAAAACGCAGTTATATTACAGAACGGTTGTCAATGTGTGCACTAAACATCCAGAGTTAAACCCGTGTGTGGATTCAGCAGTCTGCAGACACTTTCTGTGCAGAGTCTCAAAACAGGCGTTTTCAAACCAATACCGTCATATGGAAGAAAAAGCAGTAAGCACAGGGAAATATCTGCTTCTAAATCCAAAAAGCAGTTATCTAACAGAACGGATGTCAATGTGTGCACTCAACTTCCAGAGTTAAACCCGTGTGTGGATTCAGCAGTCTGCAAACACTTTCTGTGCACACTCCAATTACAGGCGTTTTCAGCCCAATACCGGCGTATGGAAGAAACAGCAGTAAGCACAGGGAAATATCTGCTTCTAAATCCAAAACGCAGCTATCTAACAGAACGGTTGTCAATGTGTGCACTCAAGTTCCAGAGTTAAACCCGTGTGTGGATTCAGCAGTCTACAAACGTTTTCTGTGCACAGTATAAATACAGGAGTTTTCAGCCCAATACCGGCATAGGGAAGAAACAGCAGTAAGCACAGGGAAATATCTGCTTCTAAATCCATAACGCAGCTATCTAACAGAACGGTTGTCAATGTGTGCACTCAACTTCCAGAGTTAAACCCGTGTGTGGATTCTGCAGTCTGCAAACACTTTCTGTGCAGAGTCCCAAAACAGGCGTTTTCAGCCCATTACCGGCATATGGAAGAAACTGCAGTAAGCACACGGAAATATCTGCTTCTAAATCCAAAATGCAGCTATCTAACAGAACTGTTGTCAATGTGTACACTCAACTTCCAGAGTTAAACCCATGGGTGGATTCAACAGTCTGCAATCACATTCCGTGCAGAGTCTCAAAACAGGCGTTTTCAGCCCAAAACCGGCATATGGAAGAAACAGCAGTAAGCACAGGGAAATATCTGCTTCTAAATCCAAAACGCAGCTATCTAACACAACGGTTGTCAATGTGTGCACTCAACTTCCAGAGTTAAACCCGGGTGTGGATTCAGCAGTCTGCAAACACTTTCCGTGCAGAGTCTCAAAACAGGCTTTTTCAGCGCAATACCGTCATATGGAAGAAACAGCAGTAAGCACTGGGAAATATCTGCTTCTAAATCCAAAACGAAGCTATCTAACAGAACGGTTCTCAATGTGTGCACTCAACTTCCAGAGTTAAACCCGTGTGTGGATTCAGCAGTCTGCAAACACTTTCTGTGCAGAGTCCCAAAACAGGCTTTTTCAGCCCAACACCGGCATATGGAAGAAACAGCAGTAAACAGAGGGAAATATCTGCTTCTAAATCCAAAACGCAGTTATATTACAGAACGGTTGTCAATGTGTGCACTCAACTTCCAGAGTTAAACCCGTGTGTGGATTCAGCAGTCTGCAAACACTTTCTGTGCAGACTCTCAAAACAAGCGTTTTCAGCCCAATACCGGCATAAGGAAGAAACAGCAGTAAGCACAGGGAAATATCTGCTTCTAAATCCAAAACGCAGCTATCTAACAGAACGGTTGTCAATGTGTGCACTCAGCTTCCAGAGTTAAACCCGTGTGTGGATTCAGCAGTCTACAAACAGTTTCTGTGCAAAGTATAAATACAGGAGTTCTCACCCAATACCGACATAGGGAAGAAACAGCAGTAAGCACAGGGAAATATCTGCTTCTAAATCCAAAACGCAGCTCTCTAACAGAACGGTTGTCAATGTGTGCACTCAACTTCCAGAGTTAAACCGGTGTGTGGATTCAGCAGTCTGCAAACACTTTCTGTGCAGATTCTCAAAACAGGCGTTTTCAGCCCAATACGGGCATATGGAAGAAACAGCAGTAAGCACAGGGAAATATCTGCTTCTATATCCAAAACGCAGCTATCTAACAGAACGGTTGTCAATGTGTGCACTCAACTTCCAGACTAAACCCGTGTGAGGATTCTGCAGTCTGCAAACATTTTCTGTGCAGTGTCCCAAAACAGGCGTTTTCAGCCCAATACCGGCATATGGAAGAAACAGCAGTAAGCACAGGGAAATATCTGCTTCTAATTCCAAAACGCAGCTATCTAACAGAACGGTTGTCAATGTGTGCACTCAACTTCCAGAGTTAAACCCGTGTGTGGATTCAGCAGTCTGCAAAAACTTTGTGTGCAGAGTCCCAAAACAGGCGTTTTCAGCCCAATACCGGCACATGGAAGAAACAGCAGTAAGCACAGGGAAATATCTGCTTCTAAATCCAAAACGCAGCTATCTAACAGATCGGTTGTCAATGTTGCACTCAACTTCCAGAGTTAAACCCGTGTGTGGATTCAGCAGTCTACAAACACTTTCTGTGCACAGTATAAATACAGGAGTTTTCAGCCCAATACCGGCATAGGGAAGAAACAGCAGTAAGCACAGGGAAATATCTGCTTCTAAATCCAAAACGCAGCTATCTAACAGAACGGTTGTCAATGTGTGCACTCAACTTCCAGAGGTAAACCCGTGTGTGGATTCAGCAGTCTGCAGACATTTTCTGTGCAGACTCTCAAAACAGGTGTTTTCAGCCCAATACAGGCATATGGAAGAAACAGCAGTAAGCACAGGGAAATATCTTCTTCTAAATCCAAAAAGCAGCTATCTAACAGAACGGTTGTCAATGTGTGCACTCAAGTTCCAGAGTTAAACCCGTGTGTGGATTCAGCAGTCTACAAACGTTTTCTGTGCACAGTATAAATACAGGAGTTTTCAGCCCAATACCGGCATAGGGAAGAAACAGCAGTAAGCACAGGGAAATATCTGCTTCTAAATCCATAACGCAGCTATCTAACAGAACGGTTGTCAATGTGTGCACTCAACTTCCAGAGTTAAACCCGTGTGTGGATTCTGCAGTCTGCAAACACTTTCTGTGCAGAGTCCCAAAACAGGCGTTTTCAGCCCATTACCGGCATATGGAAGAAACTGCAGTAAGCACACGGAAATATCTGCTTCTAAATCCAAAATGCAGCTATCTAACAGAACTGTTGTCAATGTGTACACTCAACTTCCAGAGTTAAACCCATGGGTGGATTCAACAGTCTGCAATCACTTTCCGTGCAGAGTCTCAAAACAGGCGTTTTCAGCCCAAAACCGGCATATGGAAGAAACAGCAGTAAGCACAGGGAAATATCTGCTTCTAAATCCAAAACGCAGCTATCTAACACAACGGTTGTCAATGTGTGCACTCAACTTCCAGAGTTAAACCCGGGTGTGGATTCAGCAGTCTGCAAACACTTTCCGTGCAGAGTCTCAAAACAGGCTTTTTCAGCGCAATACCGTCATATGGAAGAAACAGCAGTAAGCACTGGGAAATATCTGCTTCTAAATCCAAAACGAAGCTATCTAACAGAACGGTTCTCAATGTGTGCACTCAACTTCCAGAGTTAAACCCGTGTGTGGATTCAGCAGTCTGCAAACACTTTCTGTGCAGAGTCCCAAAACAGGCTTTTTCAGCCCAACACCGGCATATGGAAGAAACAGCAGTAAACAGAGGGAAATATCTGCTTCTAAATCCAAAACGCAGTTATATTACAGAACGGTTGTCAATGTGTGCACTAAACATCCAGAGTTAAACCCGTGTGTGGATTCAGCAGTCTGCAGACACTTTCTGTGCAGAGTCTCAAAACAGGCGTTTTCAAACCAATGCCGGCATATGGAAGAAACAGCAGTAAGCACAGCGAAATATCTACTTCTAAATCCAAAACGCAGCTATCTAACACAACGGTTGTCAACACGTGCACTCAACTTCCAGAGTTAAACCCGTGTGTGGATTCTGCAGTCTGCAGACACTTTTTTACAGACTCTCAAAACAGGCATTTTAAGCCGAATACCGGCATATGGAAGAAACAGCAGTAAGCACAGGAAAATATCTGCTTCTAAATCCAAAACGCAGCTATCTAACAGAACGGTTGTCAATGTGTGCACTCAATTTACAGAGTTAAACCCGTGTGTGGATTCAGCAGTCTGCAAACACTTTCTGTGCAGAGTCTCAAAACAGGCGTTTTCAGCCCAATACAGGCATATGAAAGAAACAGCAGTAAGCACAGGGAAATACCTGCTTCTAAATCCAAAACGCAGCTATCTAACAGAACGGTTGTCAATGTGTGCACTCAGCTTCCAGAGTTAAACCCGTGTGTGGATTCACCAGTCTGTAGACACTTTCTGTGCAGAGTCTCAAAACAGGCGTTTTCAGCCCAATACAGGCATATGGAAGAAACAGCAGTAAGTACAGGGAAATATCTGCTTCTAAATCCAGAAAGCAGCTATCTAACAGAACGGTTGTCAATGTGTGCACTCAACTTCCGGAGTTAAACCCGTGTGTGGATTCAGCAGTCTGCAAACACTTTCTGTGCAGAGTCCCAAAACAGGCTTTTTCAGCCCAATACCGGCATATGGAAGAAACAGCAGTAAGCACAGGGAAATATCTGCTTCTAAATCCAAAACGCAGTTATATTACAGAACGGTTGTCAATGTGTGCACTAAACATCCAGAGTTAAACCCGTGTGTGGATTCAGCAGTCTGCAGACACTTTCTGTGCAGAGTCTCAAAACAGGCGTTTTCAAACCAATACCGTCATATGGAAGAAAAAGCAGTAAGCACAGGGAAATATCTGCTTCTAAATCCAAAAAGCAGTTATCTAACAGAACGGTTGTCAATGTGTGCACTCAACTTCCAGAGTTAAACCCGTGTGTGGATTCAGCAGTCTGCAAACACTTTCTGTGCACACTCCAATTACAGGCGTTTTCAGCCCAATACCGGCGTATGGAAGAAACAGCAGTAAGCACAGGGAAATATCTGCTTCTAAATCCAAAACGCAGCTATCTAACAGAACGGTTGTCAATGTGTGCACTCAATTTACAGAGTTCAACCCGTGTGTGGATTCAGCAATCTGCAAACACTTTCTGTGCAGAGTCTCAAAACAGGCGTTTTCAGCCCAATACCGGCATATGGAAGAAACAGCAGTAAGCAGAGGGAAACACCTGCTTCTAAATCCAAAACGCAGCTATCTAACAGAACAGTTGTCAATGTGTGCACTCAGCTTCCAGAGTTAAACCCGTGTGTGGATTCACCAGTCTGCAGACACTTTCTGTGCAGAGTCTCAAAACAGGCGTTTTCAGCCCAATACAGGCATATGGAAGAAACAGCAGTAAGCACAGGGAAATATCTGCTTCTAAATCCAGAAAGCAGCTATCTAACAGAACGGTTGTCAATGTGTGCACTCAACTTCCAGAGTTAAACCCGTGTGTGGATTCAGCAGTCTGCAAACACTTTCTGTTCAGACTCTCAAAACAAGCGTTTTCAGCCCAATACCGGCATAAGGAAGAAACAGCAGTAAGCACAGGGAAATATCTGCTTCTAAATCCAAAACGCAGCTATCTAACAGAACGGTTGTCAATGTGTGCACTCAGCTTCCAGAGTTAAACCCGTGTGTGGATTCAGCAGTCTACAAACAGTTTCTGTGCAAAGTATAAATACAGGAGTTCTCAGCCCAATACCGACATAGGGAAGAAACAACAGTAAGCACAGGGAAATATCTGCTTCTAAATCCAAAATGCAGCTAACTAGCCGAACGGTTGTCAATGTGTGCACTCAACTTCCAGACTAAACCCGTGTGTGGATTCTGCAGTCTGCAAACATTTTCTGTGCAGTGTCCCAAAACAGGCGTCTTCAGCCCAATACCGGCATATGGAAGAAACAGCAGTAAGCACAGGGAAATATCTGCTTCTAAATCCATAACGCAGCTATCTAACAGAACGGTTGTCAATGTGTGCACTCAACTTCCAGAGTTAAACCCGTGTGTGGATTCAGCAGTCTGCAAACACTTTCTGTGCAGAGTCCCAAAACAGGCGTTTTCAGCCCAATACCGGCACATGGAAGAAACAGCAGTAAGCACAGGGAAATATCTGCTTCTAAATCCAAAACGCAGCTATCTAACAGAACTGTTGTCAATGTGTGCACTCAACTTCCAGAGTTAAACCCGTGTGTGGATTCTGCAGTCTGCAAACACTTGCTGTGCAGATTCTCAAAACAGGCGTTTTCAGCCCAATACCGGCATATGGAAGAAACAGCAGTAAGCACCGGGAAATATCTGCTTCTAAATCCAAAACGCAGTTATCTAACAGAACTGTTGTCAATGTGTGCACTCAACTTCCAGAGGCAAACCCGTTTGTGGATTCAGCAGTCTGCAAACACTTTCTGTGCAGATTCTCAAAACAGGCGTTTTCAGCCCAATACCGGCACATGGAAGAAACAGCAGTAAGCACATGGAAATATCTGCTTCTAAATCCAAAACGCAGCTATCTAACAGATCGGTTGTCAATGTTGCACTCAACTTCCTGAGTTAAACCCGTGTGTGGATTCAGCAGTCTACAAACACTTTCTGTGCACAGTATAAATACAGGAGATTTCAGCCCAATACCGGCAAAGGGAAGAAACAGCAGTAAGCACAGGGAAATATCTGCTTCTAAATCCAAAACGCAGCTATCTAACCGAACGGTTGTCAATGTGTGCACTCAACTTCCAGAGGTAAACCCGTGTGTGGATTCAGCAGTCTGCAAACACTTTCTGTGCAGAGTCTCAAAACAGGCGTTTTCAGCCCAATACCAGTATATGGAAGAATCAGCAGTAAGCACAGGGAAATATCTGCTTCTAAATCCAAAACGCAGTTATCTAACAGAACGGTTGTCAATCTGTGCACTCAACTTCCAGAGTTAAACCCGTGCGTGAATTCAGCAGTCTGCAAACACTTTCTGTGCAGAGTCTCAAAGCAGGCATTTTCAGCCCAATACTGGCATATGGAAGAAACAGCAGTAAGCACAGGGAAATATCTGCTTCTAAATCCAAGACGCAGCACTCTTACAGAACGGTTGTCAATGTGTGCACTCAACTTCCAGAGATAAACCCGTGTGTGGGTTCAGCAGTCTGCAAACACATTATGTGCTGAGTCTAAAAACAGGCGTTTTTAGCCCAATACCGGCATACGTGAGGAAGAGCTGTAAGCACAGGGAAATATCTGCTTCTAAATTCAAAACGCAGCTATCTAACAGAAAGGTTTTCAATGTGTGCACTCAACTTCCACAGTTAAACCGGTGTGTGGATTCAGCAGTCTGCAAACACTTTCTGTGCCGAGTCTTAAAACAGGCGTTTTCAGCCCAGTACCAGAATATGGAAGAAACAGCAGTAAGCACAGGGAAATATCTGCTTCTAAATTCAAAACGGAGCTATCTAACAGAACGGTTGTCAATGTGTGCACTCAACTTCCAGAGTTAAACCCGTGTGTGGATTCAGCAATCTGCAAACACTTTTTGGGCACAGTCCAAATATAGACGATTTCAGCCCAATAACGGCATAAGGAAGAAACAGCAGTAAGCACAGGGAAATATCTGCTTCTAAATTCAAAACGCAGCTATCTAACAGAACGGTTGTCAATGTGTGCACTCAAATTCGAGTTAAACCCGTGTGTGGATTCAGCAGTCTGCAAACACTTTCTCTGCAGAGTCCAAATGCAGGCGTTTTCAGCCCAATACCGGCATATGGAAGAAACAGCAGTAAGCACAGGGAAATATCTGCTTCTAAATCCAAAACGCAGCTATCTAACAGAATGGTTGTCAATGTGTGCACTCAACTTCCAGAGTTAAACCCGTTTGTGGATTCAGCAGTCTGCAAACACTTTCTGTGCAGAGTCTCAAAACAGGCGTTTTCAGTCCAATACCGGCATATGGAAGAAACAGCAGTAAGCACAGGAGAATATCTGCTTCTAAATCCAAAACGCAGCTATCTAGCAGAATAGTTGTCAATGTGAGCACTCAACTTCCGGAGTTAAACCCGTGTGTGGATTCAGCAGTCTGCAAACACTTCCTGTGCACAGTCCAAATACAGGCGTTTTCAGCCCAATTCCGGCATATGGAAGAAACAGCAGTAAGCACAGGAAAATATCTGCTTCTAAATCCAAAACACAGCTGTCTAACAGAATGGTTGTCAATGTGTGCACTCAACTTCCAGAGTTAAACCCGTGTGTGGATTCATCAGTCTGCAGACAATTTCTGTGCAGATTCTCAAAACAGGCATTTTCAAACTAATACCGGCATATGGAAGAAACAGCGGTAAGCACAGGGAAATATCTACTTCTAAATACAAAAAGCAGCTATCTAACAGAACGGTTGTCAATGTGAGCACTCAAGTTCCAGAGTTAAACCCGTGTGTGGATTCAGCATTCTGCAGACACTTTTTTGCGGACTCTCAAAACAGGCATTTTCAGCCCAATACCGGCATATGGAAGAAAAAGCAGTAAGCACAGGGAAATATCTGCTTCTAAATCCAAAACGCAGCTATCTAACAGAACGGTTGTCAATGTGTGCACTCAACTTCCAGAGTTAAACCCGTGTGTGGATTCAGCAGTCTGCAAACACTTTCTGTGCACAGTCCAAATACAGGCGTTTTCAGCCCAATACCGGCATACGGAAGAAACAGCAGTAAGAACAGGGAAATATCTACTTCTAAATCCAAAACACAGCTATCTAACAGAACGGTTGTCAATGTGTGCACTCAACTTCCAGAGTTAAATCCGTGTGTGGATTCAGCAGTCTGCAAACATTTTCTGTGCAGAGTCTCAAAACAGGCGTTTTCAGCCCAAAACCGGCATATGGAAGAAACAGCAGTAAGCACAGGGAAATATCTGCTTTTAAATACAAAACGCAGCTCTCTAACAGAACGGTTGTCAATGTGTGCACTCAAATTCCAGAGTTAAACCCGTGTGTGGATTCAGCAGTCTGCAAACACTTTCTGTGCAGAGTCCCAAAACAGGCGTTTTCAGCCCAATATCGACATAAGGAAGAAACAGCAGTAAGCACAGGGAAATATCTGCTTCTAAATCCAAAACGCAGCTGTCTAACAGAACGGTTGTCAATGCGTGCACTCAACTTCCTGAGTTAAACCCGTGTGTGGATTCAGCAGTCTTCAAACACTTTCTGTGCAGAGTCTGAAAACAGGCGTTTTCAGCCAAATACCGGCATATGGAAGAAACAGCAATAAGCACAGGGGAATATCTGCTTCTAAATCCAAAACGCAGCTATCTAACAGAGCAGTTGTCAATGTGTGCACTCAACTTTCAGAGTTAAACCCGTGTGTGGATTCAGCAGTCTACAAACGTTTTCTGTGCACAGTATAAATACAGGAGTTTTCAGCCCAATACCGGCATAGGGAAGAAACAGCAGTAAGCACAGGGAAATATCTGCTTCTAAATCCAAAACGCAGCTATCTAACACAACGGTTGTCAACATGTGCACTCAACTTCCAGAGTTAAACCCGTGTGTGGATTCTGCAGTCTGCAAACATTTTCTGTGCAGAGTCCCAAAACAGGCGTTTTGAACCCAATACTGGCATATGGAAGAAACAGCAGTAAGCACAGCGAAATATCTGCTTCTAAATCCAAAACGCAGATATCTAACAGAACTGTTGTCAATGTGTGCACTCAACTTCCAGAGGCAAACCCGTGTGTGGATTCAGCAGTCTGCAAACACTTTATGTGCAGATTCTCAAAACAGGCGTTTTCAGCCCAATACCGGCACATGGAAGAAACAGCAGTAAGCACAGGGAAATATCTGCTTCTAAATCCAAAACGCAGCTATCTAACAGATCGGTTGTCAATGTTGCACTCAACTTCCAGAGTTAAACCCGTGTGTGGATTCAGCAGTCTATAAACACTTTCTGTGCACAGTATAAATACAGGAGATTTCAGCCCAATACCGGCATAGGGAAGAAACAGCAGTAAGCACAGGGAAATATCTGCTTCTAAATCCAAAACGCAGCTATCTAACCGAACGGTTGTCAATGTGTGCACTCAACTTCCAGAGGTAAACCCGTGTGTGGATTCAGCAGTCTGCAGGCATTTTCTGTGCAGACTCTCAAAACAGGCGTTTTCAGCCCAATACAGGCATATGGAAGAAACAGCAGTAAGCACAGGGAAATATCTGCTTCTAAATCCAAAAAGCAGCTATCTGACAGAACGGTTGTCAATGTGTGCACTCAACTTCCAGAGTTAAACCCGTGTGTGGATTCAGCAGTCTACAAACGTTTTCTGTGCACAGTATAAATACAGGCGTTTTCAGCCCAAAACCGGCATATGGAAGAAACAGCAGTAAGCACAGGGAAATATCTGCTTCTAAATCCAAAACGCAGCTATCTAACACAACGGTTGTCAACACGTGCACTCAACTTCCAGAGTTAAACCCGTGTGTGGATTCTGCAATCTGCAAACATTTTCTGTGCAGAGTCCCAAAACAGGCGTTTTCAACCCAATACCGGCATAAGGAAGAAACAGCAGTAAGCACAGGGAAATATCTGCTTCTAAATCCAAAACGCAGATATCTAACAGAACTGTTGTCAATGTGTGCACTCAACTTCCAGAGGCAAACCCGTGTGTGGATTCAGCAGTCTGCAAACACTTTCTGTGCAGAGTCTCAAAACAGGCGTTTTCATCCCAATACCAGTATATGGAAAAAACAGCAGTAAGCACAGGGAAATATCTGCTTCTAAATCCAAAACGCAGTTATCTAACAGAACGGTTGTCAATGTCTGCACTCAACTTCCAGAGTTAAACCCGTGTGTGAATTCAGCAGTCTGCAAACACTTTCTGTGCAGAGTCTCAAAACAGGCATTTTCAGCCCAATACTGGCATATGGAAGAAACAGCAGAAAGCACAGGGAAATATCTGCTTCTAAATCCAAAACGCAGCTATCTAACAGAACGGCTGTCAATGTGTGCACTCAACTTCCAGAGTTAAACCCGTGTGTGGATTCAGCTCTCTGCAAACACTTTCTGTGCCGAGTCCCAAAACAGGCGTTTTCAGCCCAATACCGGCATATGGAAGAAACAGCAGTAAGCACAGGGAAATATCTGCTTCTAAATCCAAAACGCACTTATCTAACAGATCGGTTGTCAATGTGTGCACTCAACTTCCAGAGTTAAACCAGTGTGTGGATTCAGCAGTCTGCAAACACTTACTGTGCAGTCTCTCATAACAGGCGTTTTCAGCCCAATACCGGCATATGGAAGAAACAGGTGTAAGCACAGGGAAATATCTGCTTCTAAATCCAAAATGCGACTATCTACACGAAGGATTGTCAATGTGTGCACTCAGCTTCCGGAGTTAAACCCGTGTGTGGATTCAGCAGTCTGCATACACTTTCTGTGCAGAGTCTCAAAACAGGCGTCTTCAGCCCAATACCGGCATAGGGAGAAACAGTAGTAAGCACAGGGAAATATCAGCTTCTAAATCCAAGACGCAGCACTCTTACAGAACGGTTGTCAATGTGTGCACTCAACTTCCAGAGATAAACCCGTGTGTGGGTTCAGCAGTCTGCAAACACATTATGTGCTGAGTCTAAAAACAGGCGTTTTTAGCCCAATACCGGCATACGTGAGGAAGAGCTGTAAGCACAGGGAAATATCTGCTTCTAAATTCAAAACGCAGCTATCTAACAGAAAGGTTTTCAATGTGTGCACTCAACTTCCACAGTTAAACCGGTGTGTGGATTCAGCAGTCTGCAAACACTTTCTGTGCCGAGTCTTAAAACAGGCGTTTTCAGCCCAGTACCAGAATATGGAAGAAACAGCAGTAAGCACAGGGAAATATCTGCTTCTAAATTCAAAACGGAGCTATCTAACAGAACGGTTGTCAATGTGTGCACTCAACTTCCAGAGTTAAACCCGTGTGTGGATTCAGCAATCTGCAAACACTTTTTGGGCACAGTCCAAATATAGACGATTTCAGCCCAATAACGGCATAAGGAAGAAACAGCAGTAAGCACAGGGAAATATCTGCTTCTAAATCCAAAACGCAGCTATCTAACAGAACGGTTGTCAATGTGTGCACTCAAATTCGAGTTAAACCCGTGTGTGGATTCAGCAGTCTGCAAACACTTTCTCTGCAGAGTCCAAATGCAGGCGTTTTCAGCCCAATACCGGCATATGGAAGAAACAGCAGTAAGCACAGGGAAATATCTGCTTCTAAATCCAAAACGCAGCTATCTAACAGAATGGTTGTCAATGTGTGCACTCAACTTCCAGAGTTAAACCCGTTTGTGGATTCAGCAGTCTGCAAACACTTTCTGTGCAGAGTCTCAAAACAGGCGTTTTCAGTCCAAAACCGGCATATGGAAGAAACAGCAGTAAGCACAGGAGAATATCTGCTTCTAAATCCAAAACGCAGCTATCTAGCAGAATAGTTGTCAATGTGAGCACTCAACTTCCGGAGTTAAACCCGTGTGTGGATTCAGCAGTCTGCAAACACTTCCTGTGCACAGTCCAAATACAGGCGTTTTCAGCCCAATACCGGCATTTGGAAGAAACAGCAGTAAGCACAGGAAAATATCTGCTTCTAAATCCAAAACACAGCTGTCTAACAGAATGGTTGTCAATGTGTGCACTCAACTTCCAGAGTTAAACCCGTGTGTGGATTCATCAGTCTGCAGACAATTTCTGTGCAGATTCTCAAAACAGGCATTTTCAAACTAATACCGGCATATGGAAGAAACAGCGGTAAGCACAGGGAAATATCTACTTCTAAATACAAAAAGCAGCTATCTAACAGAACGGTTGTCAATGTGAGCACTCAAGTTCCAGAGTTAAACCCGTGTGTGGATTCAGCATTCTGCAGACACTTTTTTGCGGACTCTCAAAACAGGCATTTTCAGCCCAATACCGGCATATGGAAGAAAAAGCAGTAAGCACAGGGAAATATCTGCTTCTAAATCCAAAACGCAGCTATCTAACAGAACGGTTGTCAATGTGTGCACTCAACTTCCAGAGTTAAACCCGTGTGTGGATTCAGCAGTCTGCAAACACTTTCTGTGCACAGTCCAAATACAGGCGTTTTCAGCCCAATACCGGCATACGGAAGAAACAGCAGTAAGAACAGGGAAATATCTACTTCTAAATCCAAAACGCAGCTATCTAACAGAACGGTTGTCAATGTGTGCACTCAACTTCCAGAGTTAAATCCGTGTGTGGATTCAGCAGTCTGCAAACATTTTCTGTGCAGAGTCTCAAAACAGGCGTTTTCAGCCCAAAACCGGCATATGGAAGAAACAGCAGTAAGCACAGGGAAATATCTGCTTTTAAATACAAAACGCAGCTCTCTAACAGAACGGTTGTCAATGTGTGCACTCAAATTCCAGAGTTAAACCCGTGTGTGGATTCAGCAGTCTGCAAACACTTTCTGTGCAGAGTCCCAAAACAGGCGTTTTCAGCCCAATATCGACATAAGGAAGAAACAGCAGTAAGCACAGGGAAATATCTGCTTCTAAATCCAAAACGCAGCTGTCTAACAGAACGGTTGTCAATGCGTGCACTCAACTTCCTGAGTTAAACCCGTGTGTGGATTCAGCAGTCTTCAAACACTTTCTGTGCAGAGTCTGAAAACAGGCGTTTTCAGCCAAATACCGGCATATGGAAGAAACAGCAATAAGCACAGGGGAATATCTGCTTCTAAATCCAAAACGCAGCTATCTAACAGAGCAGTTGTCAATGTGTGCACTCAACTTCCAGAGTTAAACCCGTGTGTGGATTCAGCAATCTACAAACGTTTTCTGTGCACAGTATAAATACAGGAGTTTTCAGCCCAATACCGGCATAGGGAAGAAACAGCAGTAAGCACAGGGAAATATCTGCTTCTAAATCCAAAACGCAGCTATCTAACACAACGGTTGTCAACATGTGCACTCAACTTCCAGAGTTAAACCCGTGTGTGGATTCTGCAGTCTGCAAACATTTTCTGTGCAGAGTCCCAAAACAGGCGTTTTGAACCCAATACTGGCATATGGAAGAAACAGCAGTAAGCACAGCGAAATATCTGCTTCTAAATCCAAAACGCAGATATCTAACAGAACGGTTGTCAATGTGTGCACTCAACTTCCAGAGGCAAACCCGTGTGTGGATTCAGCAGTCTGCAAACACTTTATGTGCAGATTCTCAAAACAGGCGTTTTCAGCCCAATACCGGCACATGGAAGAAACAGCAGTAAGCACAGGGAAATATCTGCTTCTAAATCCAAAACGCAGCTATCTAACAGATCGGTTGTCAATGTTGCACTCAACTTCCAGAGTTAAACCCGTGTGTGGATTCAGCAGTCTATAAACACTTTCTGTGCACAGTATAAATACAGGAGATTTCAGCTCAATACCGGCATAGGGAAGAAACAGCAGTAAGCACAGGGAAATATCTGCTTCTAAATCCAAAACGCAGCTATCTAACCGAACGGTTGTCAATGTGTGCACTCAACTTCCAGAGGTAAACCCGTGTGTGGATTCAGCAGTCTGCAGACATTTTCTGTGCAGACTCTCAAAACAGGCGTTTTCAGCCCAATACAGGCATATGGAAGAAACAGCAGTAAGCACAGGGAAATATCTGCTTCTAAATCCAAAAAGCAGCTATCTGACAGAACGGTTGTCAATGTGTGCACTCAACTTCCAGAGTTAAACCCGTGTGTGGATTCAGCAGTCTACAAACGTTTTCTGTGCACAGTATAAATACAGGCGTTTTCAGCCCAAAACCGGCATATGGAAGAAACAGCAGTAAGCACAGGGAAATATCTGCTTCTAAATCCAAAACGCAGCTATCTAACACAACGGTTGTCAACACGTGCACTCAACTTCCAGAGTTAAACCCGTGTGTGGATTCTGCAATCTGCAAACATTTTCTGTGCAGAGTCCCAAAACAGGCGTTTTCAACCCAATACCGGCATATGGGAGAAACAGCAGTAAGCACAGGGAAATATCTGCTTCTAAATCCAAAACGCAGATATCTAACAGAACTGTTGTCAATGTGTGCACTCAACTTCCAGAGGCAAACCCGTGTGTGGATTCAGCAGTCTGCAAACACTTTCTGTGCAGAGTCTCAAAACAGGCGTTTTCATCCCAATACCAGTATATGGAAAAAACAGCAGTAAGCACAGGGAAATATCTGCTTCTAAATCCAAAACGCAGTTATCTAACAGAACGGTTGTCAATGTCTGCACTCAACTTCCAGAGTTAAACCCGTGTGTGAATTCAGCAGTCTGCAAACACTTTCTGTGCAGAGTCTCAAAACAGGCATTTTCAGCCCAATACTGGCATATGGAAGAAACAGCAGAAAGCACAGGGAAATATCTGCTTCTAAATCCAAAACGCAGCTATCTAACAGAACGGCTGTCAATGTGTGCACTCAACTTCCAGAGTTAAACCCGTGTGTGGATTCAGCAGTCTGCAAACACTTTCTGTGCAGAGTCCCAAAACAGGCGTTTTCAGCCCAATACCGGCATATGGAAGAAACAGCAGTAAGCACAGGGAAATATCTGCTTCTAAATCCAAAACGCACTTATCTAACAGATCGGTTGTCAATGTGTGCACTCAACTTCCAGAGTTAAACCCGTGTGTGGATTCAGCAGTCTGCAAACACTTACTGTGCAGTCTCTCATAACAGGCGTTTTCAGCCCAATACCGGCATATGGAAGAAACAGGTGTAAGCACAGGGAAATATCTGCTTCTAAATCCAAAATGCGACTATCTACACGAAGGATTGTCAATGTGTGCACTCAGCTTCCGGAGTTAAACCCGTGTGTGGATTCAGCAGTCTGCATACACTTTCTGTGCAGAGTCTCAAAACAGGCGTCTTCAGCCCAATACCGGCATAGGGAGAAACAGTAGTAAGCACAGGGAAATATCAGCTTCTAAATCCAAGACGCAGCACTCTTACAGAACGGTTGTCAATGTGTGCACTCAACTTCCAGAGATAAACCCGTGTGTGGGTTCAGCAGTCTGCAAACACATTATGTGCTGAGTCTAAAAACAGGCGTTTTTAGCCCAATACCGGCATACGTGAGGAAGAGCTGTAAGCACAGGGAAATATCTGCTTCTAAATTCAAAACGCAGCTATCTAACAGAACGGTTTTCAATGTGTGCACTCAACTTCCACAGTTAAACCGGTGTGTGGATTGAGCAGTCTGCAAACACTTTCTGTGCCGAGTCTTAAAACAGGCGTTTTCAGCCCAGTACCAGAATATGGAAGAAACAGCAGTAAGCACAGGGAAATATCTGCTTCTAAATCCAAAACGCAGCAATCTAACAGAACGGTTGTCAATGTGTGCACTCAAATTCGAGTTAAACCCGTGTGTGGATTCAGCAGTCTGCAAACACTTTCTCTGCAGAGTCCAAATGCAGGCGTTTTCAGCCCAATACCGGCATATGGAAGAAACAGCAGTAAGCACAGGGAAATATATGCTTCTAAATCCAAAACGCAGCTATCTAACAGAACGGTTGTCAATGTGTGCACTCAACTTCCAGAGTTAAACCCGTGTGTGGATTCAGCAGTCTGCAAACACTTTCTGTGCAGAGTCTCAAAACAGGCGTTTTCAGTCCAATACCGGCATATGGAAGAAACAGCAGTAAGCACCGGAGAATATCTGCTTCTAAATCCAAAACGCAGCTATCTAGCAGAATAGTTGTCAATGTGAGCACTCAACTTCCGGAGTTAAACCCGTGTGTGGATTCAGCAGTCTGCAAACACTTCCTGTGCACAGTCCAAATACAGGTGTTTTCAGCCCAATACCGGCATATGGAAGAAACAGCAGTAAGCACAGGAAAATATCTGCTTCTAAATCCAAAACACAGCTGTCTAACAGAATGGTTGTCAATGTGTGCACTCAACTTCCAGAGTTAAACCCGTGTGTGGATTCATCAGTCTGCAGACAATTTCTGTGCAGAGTCTCAAAACAGGCATTTTCAAACTAATACCGGCATATGGAAGAAACAGCGGTAAGCACAGGGAAATATCTACTTCTAAATCCAAAAAGCAGCTGTCTAACAGAACGGTTGTCAATGTGTGCACTCAACTTCCAGAGTTAAACCCGTGTGTGGATTCAGCAATCTGCAAACACTTTTTGGGCACAGTCCAAATATAGACGATTTCAGCCCAATACCGGCATAAGGAAGAAACAGCAGTAAGCACAGGGAAATATCTGCTTCTAAATCCAAAACGCAGCAATCTAACAGAACGGTTGTCAATGTGTGCACTCAAATTCGAGTTAAACCCGTGTGTGGATTCAGCAGTCTGCAAACACTTTCTCTGCAGAGTCCAAATGAAGGCGTTTTCAGCCCAATACCGGCATATGGAAGAAACAGCAGTAAGCACAGGGAAATATCTGCTTCTAAATTCAAAACGCAGCTATCTAACAGAACGGTTGTCAATGTGTGCACTCAACTTCCAGAGTTAAACCCGTGTGTGGATTCAGCAGTCTGCAAACACTTTCTGTGCAGAGTCTCAAAACAGGCGTTTTCAGTCCAATACCGGCATATGGAAGAAACAGCAGTAAGCACAGGAGAATATCTGCTTCTAAATCCAAAACGCAGCTATCTAGCAGAATAGTTGTCAATGTGAGCACTCAACTTCCGGAGTTAAACCCGTGTGTGGATTCAGCAGTCTGCAAACACTTCCTGTGCACAGTCCAAATACAGGCGTTTTCAGCCCAATACCGGCATATGGAAGAAACAGCAGTAAGCACAGGAAAATATCTGCTTCTAAATCCAAAACACAGCTGTCTAACAGAATGGTTGTCAATGTGTGCACTCAAGTTCCAGAGTTAAACCCGTGTGTGGATTCATCAGTCTGCAGACAATTTCTGTGCAGAGTCTCAAAACAGGCATTTTCAAACTAATACCGGCATATGGAAGAAACAGCGGTAAGCACAGGGAAATATCTGCTTCTAAATCCAAAAAGCAGCTATCTAACAGAACGGTTGTCAATGTGTGCACTCAAGTTCCAGAGTTAAACCCGTGTGTGGATTCAGCATTCTGCAGACACTTTTTTGCGGACTCTCAAAACAGGCATTTTCAGCCCAATACCGGCATTTGGAAGAAACAGCAGTAAGAACAGGGAAATATCTACTTCTAAATCCAAAACGCAGCTATCTAACAGAACGGTTGTCAATGTGTGCACTCAACTTCCAGAGTTAAACCCGTGTGTGGATTCAGCAGTCTGCAAACATTTTCTGTGCAGAGTCTCAAAACAGGCGTTTTCATCCCAAAACCGGCATATGGAAGAAACAGCAGTAAGCACAGGGAAATATCTGCTTATAAATACAAAACGCAGCTGTCTAACAGAACGGTTGTCAATGTGAGCATTCAACTTCCGGAGTTAAACCCGTGTGTGGATTCAGCAGTCTGCAAATACGTTATGTTCTGAGTCTCAAAACAGGCGTTTTCAGCCCAATACCGTCAAACGGAAGAAACAGCAGTAAGCACAGGGAAATATCTGCTTCTAAATTCAAAACGCAGCTATCTAACAGAACGGTTGTCAATGTGTGCACTCAACTTCCAGAGTTAAACCAGTGTGTGGATTCAGTAGTCTGCAAACACTTTCTGTGCAGAGTTTCAAAACAGGCGTTTTCAGACCAATACCGGCATATTGAAGAAACAGCAGTAAGCACAGGGAAATATCTGCTTCTATATCCAAAACGCAGCTATCTAACGGAACGGTTGTCAATGTGTGCACTCAAATTCCAGAGTTAAACCCATGTGTGGATTCAGCAGTCTGCAAACACTTTCTGTGCAGAGTCCCAAAACAGGTATTTTCAGCCCAATATCGACATAAGGAAGAAACAGCAGTAAGCACAGGGAAATATCTGCTTCTAAATCCAAAACGCAGCTGTCTAACAGAACGGTTGTCAATGCGTGCACTAAACTTCCTGAGTTAAACCCGTGTTTGGATTCAGCAGTCTTCAAACACTTTCTGTGCAGAGTCTGAAAACAGGCGTTTTCAGCCAAATACCGGCATATGGAAGAAACAGCAATAAGCACAGGTGAATATCTGCTTCTAAATCCAAAACGCAGCTATTTAACATAGCAGTTGTCAATGTGAGCACTCAACATCCAGAGTTAAACCCGTGTGTGGATTCAGCAGTCTGCAAACACTTTCTGTGCAGAGTCTGAAAACTGGCGCTTTCAGCCGAATACCGGCATATGGTAGAAACAGCAGTAAGCACAGGGAAATATCTGCTTCTAAATCCAAAACGCAGCTGTCTATCAGAACGGTTGTCAATGTGTGCACTCAACTTCCAGGGTTAAACCCGTGTGTGGAATCAGCAGTTTGGAAACACTTTCTGTGCAGAGTCTCAAAACAGGCGTTTTCAGCCCAATACCAGCCTAAAGAAGAAACAGCAGTAAGCCCAGGGAAATATCTGCCTCTATATCCAAAACGCAGCTATCTAACAGAACGGTTTTCAATGTGTGCACTCAACTTCCAGAGTTAAATACGTGTGTGGATTCAGCAGTCTGAAAATACTTTCTGTGCAGATTCTCAAAACAGGCGTTTTCAGCCCAATACCGGCATATGGAAGAAACAGCAGTAACCACAGGAAAATATCTGCTTCTAATTCCAAAACGCAGCTCTCTAACAGAACGGTTGCCAATGGGTGCACTCAACTTCCTGAGTTAAACCCGCGTGTGGATTCAGCAGTCTGCAAACACTTTCTGGGCAGAGTCTCTAAACAGGCGTTTTCAGCCCAATGCCGGCATATGGAAGAAACAGCACTAAGCTCAGGGAAATATCTGCTTCTAAATTCTAAACGCAGCTATGTAACAGAACGGTTGTCAATGTGGGCACTCAACTTCCAGAGTTAAACCCGTGTGTATTCAGCAGTCTGCTAACACTTTCTGTGCAGAGTCTCAAAACAGGCGTTTTCAGCCCAATACCGGCATAGGGAAGAAACAGCAGTAAGCACAGGGAAATATCTGCTTCTAAATCCAAAACGTAGCTATCTAACAGAACGGTTGTCAATGTGTGCACTCAACTTCCAGAGTTAAACCCGTGTGTGGATTCAGCAGTCTACAAACACTTTCTGTGCAGACTAACAAAACAGACGATTTCAGCCCAGTACCGGAATATGGAAGAAACAGCAGTAAGCACAGGGAAATATCTGCTTCTAAATCCAAAACGCAGCTATGTAACAGAACGGTTGTCAGTGTGTGCACTCAACTTCCAGAGTTAAACCCGTGTGTGGATTCAGCAGTCTGCAAACACTTTCCGTACAGAGTCTCAAAGCAGGCGTTTTCAGCCCAATACCGGCATATGGAAGAAACAGCAGTAAGCACAGGGAAATATCTGCTTCTAAATCCAAAACGCAGCTATCTAACAGAACGGTTGTCAATGTGTGCACTCAACCTCCAGAGTTAAACCCGTGTGTGGATTCAGCAATCTGCAAACACTTTCTGTGCAGACTCTCAAAACAGGCGTTTTCAGCCCAATACCGGCATATGCAAGAAACAGCAGTAAGCACAGGGAAATATCTGCTTCTAAATCCAAGACGCAGCTATCTAACAGAACGGTTGTCAAAGTGTGCATTCAACATCCAGAGTTAAACCCGTGGGTGGATTCAGCAGTCTACAAACACTTTCTGTGCACAGTATAAATACAGTAGTTTTCACCCCAATACCGGCCTATGGAAGAAACAGCAGTAAGCACAGGGAAATATCTGCTTCTTAATCCAAAAAGCAGCTATCTAACAGAACGGTTGTCAATGTGTGCACTCAGCTTCCGGAGTTAAACCCGTGTGTGGATTCAGCAGTCTGCAAACTCTTCCTGTGAACAGTCCAAATACAGGAGTTTTCAGCCCAATACAGGCATAGGGAATAAACAGCAGTAAGCACAGGGAAATATCTGCTTCTAAATCCAAAAGGCAGCTATCTAACAGAATGGTTGTCAATGTGTGCACTCAACTTCCAGAGTTAAACCCGGGTGTGGATTCAGCAGTCTGCAAATACTTTCTGTGGAGATTCTCAAAGCAGGCGTTTTCAGCCAAATACCGGCATATGGAACAAACAGCAGTAAGCACAGGGAAATATCTGCTTCTAAATCCAAAACGCAGCTATCTAACAGAACGGTTGTCAATGTGTACACTCAACTTCCAGAGTTAAACCCATGTGTGGATTCAGCAGACTGCAATCACTTTCTATGCAGAGTCTCAAAACAGGCGTTTTCAGCCCAACACTGGCTTATGGAAGAAACAGCAGTAAGGACAGGGAAATATCTGCTTCTAAATCCAAAACGCAGCTATTTAACAGAACGGTTGTCAATGTGTGCACTCAACTTCCAGAGTTAAACCCGTGTGTGGATCCAGCAGTCTGCAAACCGTTTCTGTGCAGACTCTCAAAACAGGCGTTTTCAGCTCAATACCGGCATATGAAAGAAACAGCAGTAAGCACAGGGAAATATCTGCTTCTAAATTCAAAACGGAGCTATCTAACAGAACGGTTGTCAATGTGTGCACTCAACTTCCAGAGTTAAACCCATGTGTGGATTCAGCAATCTGCAAACACTTTTTGGGCACAGTCCAAATATAGACGATTTCAGCCCAATAACGGCATAAGGAAGAAACAGCAGTAAGCACAGGGAAATATCTGCTTCTAAATCCAAAACGTAGCTATCTAACAGAACGGTTGTCAATGTGTACACTCAACTTCCAGAGTTAAACCCATGGGTGGATTCAACAGTCTGCAATCACTTTCCGTGCAGAGTCTCAAAACAGGCGTTTTCAGCCCAAAACCGGCATATGGAAGAAACAGTAGTAAGCACAGGGAAATATCTGCTTCTAAATCCAAAACGCAGCTATCTAACACAACGGTTGTCAATGTGTGCTCTCAACTTCCAGAGTTAAACCCGGGTGTGGATTCAGCAATCTGCAAACACTTTCCGTGCAGAGTCTCAAAACAGGCTTTTTCAGCGCAATACCGTCATATGGAAGAAACAGCAGTAAGCACTGGGAAATATCTGCTTCTAAATCCAAAACGAAGCTATCTAACAGAACGGTTCTCAATGTGTGCACTCAACATCCAGAGTTAAACCCGTGTGTCGATTCAGCAGTCTGCAAACACTTTCTGTGCAGAGTCCCAAAACAGGCTTTTTCAGCCCAACACCGGCATATGGAAGAAACAGCAGTAAACAGAGGGAAATATCTGCTTCTAAATCCAAAACGCAGTTATATTACAGAACGGTTGTCAATGTGTGCACTAAACATCCAGAGTTAAACCCGTGTGTGGATTCAGCAGTCTGCAGACACTTTCTGTGCAGAGTCTCAAAACAGGCGTTTTCAAACCAATGCCGGCATATGGAAGAAACAGCAGTAAGCACAGGGAAATATCTACTTCTAAATCCAAAACGCAGCTATCTAACACAACGGTTGTCAACACGTGCACTCAACTTCCAGAGTTAAACCCGTGTGTGGATTCTGCAGTCTGCAGACACTTTTTTACAGACTCTCAAAACAGGCATTTTAAGCCGAATACCGGCATATGGAAGAAACAGCAGTAAGCACAGGAAAATATCTGCTTCTAAATCCAAAACGCAGCTATCTAACAGAACGGTTGTCAATGTGTGCACTGAATTTACAGAGTTAAACCCGTGTGTGGATTCAGCAGTCTGCAAACACTTTCTGTGCAGGGTCTCAAAACAGGCGTTTTCAGCCCAATACCGGCATATGAAAGAAACAGCAGTAAGCACAGGGAAATACCTGCTTCTAAATCCAAAACGCAGCTATCTAACAGAACGGTTGTCAAAGTGTGCACTCAGCTTCCAGAGTTAAACCCGTGTGTGGATTCACCAGTCTGTAGACACTTTCTGTGCAGAGTCTCAAAACAGGCGTTTTCAGCCCAATACAGGCATACGGAAGAAACAGCAGTAAGTACAGGGAAATATCTGCTTCTAAATCCAGAAAGCAGCTATCTAACAGAACGGTTGTCAATGTGTGCACTCAACTTCCAGAGTTAAACCCGTGTGTGGATTCAGCAGTCTGCAAACACTTTCTGTGCAGAGTCCCAAAACAGGCTTTTTCAGCCCAATACCGGCATATGGAAGAAACAGCAGTAAGCACAGGGAAATATCTGCTTCTAAATCCAAAACGCAGTTATATTACAGAACGGTTGTCAATGTGTGCACTAAACATCCAGAGTTAAACCCGTGTGTGGATTCAGCAGTCTGCAGACACTTTCTGTGCAGAGTCTCAAAACAGGCGTTTTCAAACCAATACCGTCATATGGAAGAAAAAGCAGTAAGCACAGGGAAATATCTACTTCTAAATCCAAAAAGCAGTTATCTAACAGAACGGATGTCAATGTGGGCACACAACTTCCAGAGTTAAACCCGTGTGTGGATTCAGCAGTCTGCAAACACTTTCTGTGCACACTCCAATTACAGGCGTTTTCAGCCCAATACCGGCGTATGGAAGAAACAGCAGTAAGCACAGGGAAATATCTGCTTCTAAATCCAAAACGCAGCTATCTAACAGAACGGTTGTCAATGTGTGCACTCAATTTACAGAGTTCAACCCGTGTGTGGTTTCAGCAATCTGCAAACACTTTCTGTGCAGAGTCTCAAAACAGGCGTTTTCAGCCCAATACCGGCATATGGAAGAAACAGCAGTAAGCAGAGGGAAACACCTGCTTCTAAATCCAAAACGCAGCTATCTAACAGAACAGTTGTCAATGTGTGCACTCAGCTTCCAGAGTTAAACCCGTGTGTGGATTCACCAGTCTGCAGACACTTTCTGTGCAGAGTCTCAAAACAGGCGTTTTCAGCCCAATACAGGCATATGGAAGAAACAGCAGTAAGCACAGGGAAATATCTGCTTCTAAATCCAAAACGCAGCTATCTAACAGAACGGTTGTCAATGTGTGCACTCAACTTCCAGAGTTAAACCCGTGTTTGGATTCACCAGTCTGCAGACACTTTCTGTGCAGAGTCTCAAAACAGGCGTTTTCAGCCCAATACAGGCATATGGAAGAAACAGCAGTAAGCACAGGGAAATATCTGCTTCTAAATCCAGAAAGCAGCTATCTAACAGAACGGTTGTCAATGTGTGCACTCAACTTCCAGAGTTAAACCCGTGTGTGGATTCAGCAGTCTGCAAACACTTTCTGTGCAGACTCTCAAAACTGGCGTTTTCAGCCCAATACCGGCATATGGAAGAAACAGCAGTAAGCACAGGGAAATATCTGCTTCTAAATCCAAAACGCAGCTATCTAACAGAATGATTGTCAATGTGTGCACTCAACTTCCAGAGTTAAACCCGTGTGTGGATTCAGCAGTCTACAAACGTTTTCTGTGCACAGTATAAGTACAGGAGTTTTCAGCCCAATACCGGCATAGGGAAGAAACAGCAGTAAGCACAGGGAAATATCTGCTTCTAAATCCAAAACGCAGCTATCTAACAGAACTGTTGTCAATGTGTGCACTCAACTTCCAGACTTAAACCCGTGTGTGGATTCAGCAGTCTGCAAACACTTTCTGTGCGGATTCTCAAAACAGGCGTTTTCAACCCGTTACCGGCATATGGAAGAAACAGCAGTAAGCACAGGGAAATATCCGCTTCTAAATCCAAAACGCAGTTATATTACAGAACGGTTGTCAATGTGTGCACTCAACTTCCAGAGTTAAACCCGTGAGTGGATTCTGCAGTCTGCAAACATTTTCTGTGCAGAGTCCCAAAACAGGCGTTTTCAACCCAATACCGGCATATGGAAGAAACAGCAGTAAGCACAGGGAAATATCTGCTTCTAAATCCATAACGCAGCTATCTAACAGAACGGTTGTCAATGTGTGCACTCAACTTCCAGAGTTAAACCCGTGTGTGGATTCTGCAGTCTGCAAACACTTTCTGTGCAGAGTCCCAAAACAGGCGTTTTCAGCCCATTACCGGCATATGGAAGAAACTGCAGTAAGCACACGGAAATATCTGCTTCTAAATCCAAAATGCAGCTATCTAACAGAACTGTTGTCAATGTGTACACTCAACTTCCAGAGTTAAACCCATGGGTGGATTCAACAGTCTGCAATCACTTTCCGTGCAGAGTCTCAAAACAGGCGTTTTCAGCCCAAAACCGGCATATGGAAGAAACAGCAGTAAGCACAGGGAAATATCTGCTTCTAAATCCAAAACGCAGCTATCTAACACAACGGTTGTCAATGTGTGCACTCAACTTCCAGAGTTAAACCCGGGTGTGGATTCAGCAGTCTGCAAACACTTTCCGTGCAGAGTCTCAAAACAGGCTTTTTCAGCGCAATACCGTCATATGGAAGAAACAGCAGTAAGCACTGGGAAATATCTGCTTCTAAATCCAAAACGAAGCTATCTAACAGAACGGTTCTCAATGTGTGCACTCAACTTCCAGAGTTAAACCCGTGTGTGGATTCAGCAGTCTGCAAACACTTTCTGTGCAGAGTCCCAAAACAGGCTTTTTCAGCCCAACACCGGCATATGGAAGAAACAGCAGTAAACAGAGGGAAATATCTGCTTCTAAATCCAAAACGCAGTTATATTACAGAACGGTTGTCAATGTGTGCACTAAACATCCAGAGTTAAACCCGTGTGTGGATTCAGCAGTCTAGAGACACTTTCTGTGCAGAGTCTCAAAACAGGCGTTTTCAAACCAATGCCGGCATATGGAAGAAACAGCAGTAAGCACAGGGAAATATCTACTTCTAAATCCAAAACGCAGCTATCTAACACAACGGTTGTCAACACGTGCACTCAACTTCCAGAGTTAAACCCGTGTGTGGATTCTGCAGTCTGCAGACACTTTTTTACAGACTCTCAAAACAGGCATTTTAAGCCGAATACCGGCATATGGAAGAAACAGCAGTAAGCACAGGAAAATATCTGCTTCTAAATCCAAAACGCTGCTATCTAACAGAACGGTTGTCAATGTGTGCACTCAATTTACAGAGTTAAACCCGTGTGTGGATTCAGCAGTCTGCAAACACTTTCTGTGCAGAGTCTCAAAACAGGCGTTTTCAGCCCAATACCGGCATATGAAAGAAACAGCAGTAAGCACAGGGAAATACCTGCTTCTAAATCCAAAACGCAGCTATCTAACAGAACGGTTGTCAATGTGTGCACTCAGCTTCCAGAGTTAAACCCGTGTGTGGATTCACCAGTCTGTAGACACTTTCTGTGCAGAGTCTCAAAACAGGCGTTTTCAGCCCAATACAGGCATATGGAAGAAACAGCAGTAAGTACAGGGAAATATCTGCTTCTAAATCCAGAAAGCAGCTATCTAACAGAACGGTTGTCAATGTGTGCACTCAACTTCCGGAGTTAAACCCGTGTGTGGATTCAGCAGTCTGCAAACACTTTCTGTGCAGATTCCCAAAACAGGCTTTTTCAGCCCAATACCGGCATATGGAAGAAACAGCAGTAAGCACAGGGAAATATCTGCTTCTAAATCCAAAACGCAGTTATATTACAGAACGGTTGTCAATGTGTGCACTAAACATCCAGAGTTAAACCCGTGTGTGGATTCAGCAGTCTGCAGACACTTTCTGTGCAGAGTCTCAAAACAGGCGTTTTCAAACCAATACCGTCATATGGAAGAAAAAGCAGTAAGCACAGGGAAATATCTGCTTCTAAATCCAAAAAGCAGTTATCTAACAGAACGGATGTCAATGTGTGCACTCAACTTCCAGAGTTAAACCCGTGTGTGGATTCAGCAGTCTGCAAACACTTTCTGTGAACCCTCCAATTACAGGCGTTTTCAGCCCAATACCGGCGTATGGAAGAAACAGCAGTAAGCACAGGGAAATATCTGCTTCTAAATCCAAAACGCAGCTATCTAACAGAACGGTTGTCAATGTGTGCACTCAATTTACAGAGTTCAACCCGTGTGTGGATTCAGCAATCTGCAAACACTTTCTGTGCAGAGTCTCAAAACAGGCGTTTTCAGCCCAATACCGGCATATGGAAGAAACAGCAGTAAGCAGAGGGAAACACCTGCTTCTAAATCCAAAACGCAGCTATCTAACAGAACAGTTGTCAATGTGTGCACTCAGCTTCCAGAGTTAAACCCGTGTGTGGATTCACCAGTCTGCAGACACTTTCTGTGCAGAGTCTCAAAACAGGCGTTTTCAGCCCAATACAGGCATATGGAAGAAACAGCAGTAAGCACAGGGAAATATCTGCTTCTAAATCCAGAAAGCAGCTATCTAACAGAACGGTTGTCAATGTGTGCACTCAACTTCCAGAGTTAAACCCGTGTGTGGATTCAGCAGTCTGCAAACACTTTCTGTTCAGACTCTCAAAACAAGCGTTTTCAGCCCAATACCGGCATAAGGAAGAAACAGCAGTAAGCACAGGGAAATATCTGCTTCTAAATCCAAAACGCAGCTATCTAACAGAACGGTTGTCAATGTGTGCACTCAGCTTCCAGAGTTAAACCCGTGTGTGGATTCAGCAGTCTACAAACAGTTTCTGTGCAAAGTATAAATACAGGAGTTCTCAGCCCAATACCGACATAGGGAAGAAACAACAGTAAGCACAGGGAAATATCTGCTTCTAAATCCAAAATGCAGCTAACTAGCCGAACGGTTGTCAATGTGTGCACTCAACTTCCAGACTAAACCCGTGTGTGGATTCTGCAGTCTGCAAACATTTTCTGTGCAGTGTCCCAAAACAGGCGTTTTCAGCCCAATACCGGCATATGGAAGAAACAGCAGTAAGCACAGGGAAATATCTGCTTCTAAATCCATAACGCAGCTATCTAACAGAACGGTTGTCAATGTGTGCACTCAACTTCCAGAGTTAAACCCGTGTGTGGATTCAGCAGTCTGCAAACACTTTCTGTGCAGAGTCTCAAAATAGGCGTTTTCAGCCCAATACCGGCACATGGAAGAAACAGCAGTAAGCACAGGGAAATATCTGCTTCTAATTCCAAAATGCAGCTATCTAACAGAACGGTTGTCAATGTGTGCACTCAACTTCCAGAGGTAAACCCGTGTGTGGATTCAGCAGTCTGCAGACATTTTCTGTGCAGACTCTCAAAACAGGCGTTTTCAGCCCAATACAGGCATATGGAAGAAACAGCAGTAAGCACAGGGAAATATCTGCTTCTAAATCCAAAAAGCAGCTATCTAACAGAACGGTTGTCAATGTGTGCACTCAACTTCCTGAGTTAAACCCGTGTGTGGATTCAGCAGTCTACAAACGTTTTCTGTGCACAGTATAAATACAGGAGTTTTCAGCCCAATACCGGCATAGGGAAGAAACAGCAGTAAGCACAGGGAAATATCTGCTTCTAAATCCAAAACGCAGCTATCTAACAGAACTGTTGTCAATGTGTGCACTCAACTTCCAGAGTTAAACCCGTGTGTGGATTCTGCAGTCTGCAAACACTTGCTGTGCAGATTCTCAAAACAGGCGTTTTCAGCCCAATACCGGCATATGGAAGAAACAGCAGTAAGCACCGGGAAATATCTGCTTCTAAATCCAAAACGCAGTTATCTAACAGAACTGTTGTCAATGTGTGCACTCAACTTCCAGAGGCAAACCCGTTTGTGGATTCAGCAGTCTGCAAACACTTTCTGTGCAGATTCTCAAAACAGGCGTTTTCAGCCCAATACCGGCACATGGAAGAAACAGCAGTAAGCACAGGGAAATATCTGCTTCTAAATCCAAAACGCAGCTATCTAACAGATCGGTTGTCAATGTTGCACTCAACTTCCAGAGTTAAACCCGTGTGTGGATTCAGCAGTCTAAAAACACTTTCTGTGCACAGTATAAATACAGGAGATTTCAGCCCAATACCGGCAAAGGGAAGAAACAGCAGTAAGCACAGGGAAATATCTGCTTCTAAATCCAAAACGCAGATATCTAACAGAACGGTTGACAATGTGTGCACTCAACTTCCAGAGGTAAACCCGTGTGTGGATTCAGCAGTCTGCAAACACTTTCTGTGCAGAGTCTCAAAACAGGCGTTTTCAGCCCAATACCAGTATATGGAAGAAACAGCAGTAAGCACAGGGAAATATCTGCTTCTAAATCCAAAACGCAGTTATCTAACAGAACGGTTGTCAATGTGTGCACTCAACTTCCAGAGTTAAACCCGTGCGTGAATTCAGCAGTCTGCAAACACATTCTGTGCAGAGTCTCAAAGCAGGCATTTTCAGCCCAATACTGGCATATGGAAGAAACAGCAGTAAGCACAGGGAAATATCTGCTTCTAAATCCAAAACGCAGCTATCTAACAGAACGGTTGTCAATGTGTGCACTCAACTTCCAGAGTTAAACCCGTGTGTGGACTCAGCAGTCTGCAAACACTTTCTGTGCAGAGTCCCAAAACAGGCGTTTTCAGCCCAATACCGGCATATGGAAGAAACAGCAGTAAGCACAGGGAAATATCTGCTTCTAAATTCAAAACGCACTTATCTAACAGATCGGTTGTCAATGTGTGCACTCAACTTCCAGAGTTAAACCCGTGTGTGGATTCAGCAGTCTGCAAACACTTACTGTGCACACTCTCATAACAGGCGTTTTCAGCCCAATACCGGCATATGGAAGAAACAGGTGTAAGCACAGGGAAATATCAGCTTCTAAATCCAAAATGCAACTATCTACACGAAGGATTGTCAATGTGTGCACTCAGCTTCCGGAGTTAAACCCGTGTGTGGATTCAGCAGTCTGCATACACTTTCTGTGCAGAGTCTCAAAACAGGCGTCTTCAGCCCAATACCGGCATAGGGAGAAACAGTAGTAAGCACAGGGAAATATCAGCTTCTAAATCCAAGACGCAGCACTCTTACAGAACGGTTGTCAATGTGTGCACTCAACTTCCAGAGATAAACCCGTGTGTGGGTTCAGCAGTCTGCAAACACATTATGTGCTGAGTCTAAAAACAGGCGTTTTTAGCCCAATACCGGCATACGTGAGGAAGAGCTGTAAGCACAGGGAAATATCTGCTTCTAAATTCAAAACGCAGCTATCTAACAGAAAGGTTTTCAATGTGTGCACTCAACTTCCACAGTTAAACCGGTGTGTGGATTCAGCAGTCTGCAAACACTTTCTGTGCCGAGTCTTAAAACAGGCGTTTTCAGCCCAGTACCAGAATATGGAAGAAACAGCAGTAAGCACAGGGAAATATCTGCTTCTAAATTCAAAACGGAGCTATCTAACAGAACGGTTGTCAATGTGCGCACTCAACTTCCAGAGTTAAACCCGTGTGTGGATTCAGCAATCTGCAAACACTTTTTGGGCACAGTCCAAATATAGACGATTTCAGCCCAATAACGGCATAAGGAAGAAACAGCAGTAAGCACAGGGAAATATCTGCTTCTAAATCCAAAACGCAGCTATCTAACAGAACGGTTGTCAATGTGTGCACTCAAATTCGAGTTAAACCCGTGTGTGGATTCAGCAGTCTGCAAACACTTTCTCTGCAGAGTCCAAATGCAGGTGTTTTCAGCCCAATACCGGCATATGGAAGAAACAGCAGTAAGCACAGGGAAATATCTGCTTCTAAATCCAAAACGCAGCTATCTAACAGAATGGTTGTCAATGTGTGCACTCAACTTCCAGAGTTAAACCCGTTTGTGGATTCAGCAGTCTGCAAACACTTTCTGTGCAGAGTCTCAAAACAGGCGTTTTCAGTCCAATACCGGCATATGGAAGAAACAGCAGTAAGCACAGGAGAATATCTGCTTCTAAATCCAAAACGCAGCTATCTAGCAGAATAGTTGTCAATGTGAGCACTCAACTTCCGGAGTTAAACCCGTGTGTGGATTCAGCAGTCTGCAAACACTTCCTGTGCACAGTCCAAATACAGGCGTTTTCAGCCCAATACCGGCATATGGAAGAAACAGCAGTAAGCACAGGAAAATATCTGCTTCTAAATCCAAAACACAGCTGTCTAACAGAATGGTTGTCAATGTGTGCACTCAACTTCCAGAGTTAAACCCGTGTGTGGATTCATCAGTCTGCAGACAATTTCTGTGCAGATTCTCAAAACAGGCATTTTCAAACTAATACCGGCATATGGAAGAAACAGCGGTAAGCACAGGGAAATATCTACTTCTAAATACAAAAAGCAGCTATCTAACAGAACGGTTGTCAATGTGAGCACTCAAGTTCCAGAGTTAAACCCGTGTGTGGATTCAGCATTCTGCAGACACTTTTTTGCGGACTCTCAAAACAGGCATTTTCAGCCCAATACCGGCATATGGAAGAAAAAGCAGTAAGCACAGGGAAATATCTGCTTCTAAATCCAAAACGCAGCTATCTAACAGAACGGTTGTCAATGTGTGCACTCAACTTCCAGAGTTAAACCCGTGTGTGGATTCAGCAGTCTGCAAACACTTTCTGTGCACAGTCCAAATACAGGCGTTTTCAGCCCAATACCGGCATACGGAAGAAACAGCAGTAAGAACAGGGAAATATCTACTTCTAAATCCAAAACGCAGCTATCTAACAGAACGGTTGTCAATGTGTGCACTCAACTTCCAGAGTTAAATCCGTGTGTGGATTCAGCAGTCTGCAAACATTTTCTGTGCAGAGTATCAAAACAGGCGTTTTCAGCCCAAAACCGGCATATGGAAGAAACAGCAGTAAGCACAGGGAAATATCTGCTTCTAAATCCAAAACGCAGCTGTCTAACAGAACGGTTGTCAATGCGTGCACTCAACTTCCTGAGTTAAACCCGTGTGTGGATTCAGCAGTCTTCAAACACTTTCTGTGCAGAGTCTGAAAACAGGCGTTTTCAGCCAAATACCGGCATATGGAAGAAACAGCAATAAGCACAGGGGAATATCTGCTTCTAAATCCAAAACGCAGCTATCTAACAGAGCAGTTGTCAATGTGTGCACTCAACTTCCAGAGTTAAACCCGTGTGTGGATTCAGCAGTCTACAAACGTTTTCTGTGCACAGTATAAATACAGGAGTTTTCAGCCCAATACCGGCATAGGGAAGAAACAGCAGTAAGCACAGGGAAATATCTGCTTCTAAATCCAAAACGCAGCTATCTAACACAACGGTTGTCAACATGTGCACTCAACTTCCAGAGTTAAACCCGTGTGTGGATTCTGCAGTCTGCAAACATTTTCTGTGCAGAGTCCCAAAACAGGCGTTTTGAACCCAATACTGGCATATGGAAGAAACAGCAGTAAGCACAGCGAAATATCTGCTTCTAAATCCAAAACGCAGATATCTAACAGAACTGTTGTCAATGTGTGCACTCAACTTCCAGAGGCAAACCCGTGTGTGGATTCAGCAGTCTGCAAACACTTTATGTGCAGATTCTCAAAACAGGCGTTTTCAGCCCAATACCGGCACATGGAAGAAACAGCAGTAAGCACAGGGAAATATCTGCTTCTAAATCCAAAACGCAGCTATCTAACAGATCGGTTGTCAATGTTGCACTCAACTTCCAGAGTTAAACCCGTGTGTGGATTCAGCAGTCTATAAACACTTTCTGTGCACAGTATAAATACAGGAGATTTCAGCCCAATACCGGCATAGGGAAGAAACAGCAGTAAGCACAGGGAAATATCTGCTTCTAAATCCAAAACGCAGCTATCTAACCGAACGATTGTCAATGTGTGCACTCAACTTCCAGAGGTAAACCCGTGTGTGGATTCAGCAGTCTGCAGACATTTTCTGTGCAGACTCTCAAAACAGGCGTTTTCAGCCCAATACAGGCATATGGAAGAAACAGCAGTAAGCACAGGGAAATATCTGCTTCTAAATCCAAAAAGCAGCTATCTGACAGAACGGTTGTCAATGTGTGCACTCAACTTCCAGAGTTAAACCCGTGTGTGGATTCAGCAGTCTACAAACGTTTTCTGTGCACAGTATAAATACAGGCGTTTTCAGCCCAAAACCGGCATATGGAAGAAACAGCAGTAAGCACAGGGAAATATCTGCTTCTAAATCCAAAACGCAGCTATCTAACACAACGGTTGTCAACACGTGCACTCAACTTCCAGAGTTAAACCCGTGTGTGGATTCTGCAATCTGCAAACATTTTCTGTGCAGAGTCCCAAAACAGGCGTTTTCAACCCAATACCGGCATATGGAAGAAACAGCAGTAAGCACAGGGAAATATCTGCTTCTAAATCCAAAACGCAGATATCTAACAGAACTGTTGTCAATGTGTGCACTCAACTTCCAGAGGCAAACCCGTGTGTGGATTCAGAAGTCTGCAAACACTTTCTGTGCAGAGTCTCAAAACAGGCGTTTTCATCCCAATACCAGTATATGGAAAAAACAGCAGTAAGCACAGGGAAATATCTGCTTCTAAATCCAAAACGCAGTTATCTAACAGAACGGTTGTCAATGTCTGCACTCAACTTCCAGAGTTAAACCCGTGTGTGAATTCAGCAGTCTGCAAACACTTTCTGTGCAGAGTCTCAAAACAGGCATTTTCAGCCCAATACCGGCATATGGAAGAAACAGCAGAAAGCACAGGAAAATATCTGCTTCTAAATCCAAAACGCAGCTATCTAACAGAACGGCTGTCAATGTGTGCACTCAACTTCCAGAGTTAAACCCGTGTGTGGATTCAGCAGTCTGCAAACACTTTCTGTGCAGAGTCCCAAAACAGGCGTTTTCAGCCCAATACCGGCATATGGAAGAAACAGCAGTAAGCACAGGGAAATATCTGCTTCTAAATGCAAAACGCACTTATCTAACAGATCGGTTGTCAATGTGTGCACTCAACTTCCAGAGTTAAACCCGTGTGTGGATTCAGCAGTCTGCAAACACTTACTGTGCAGTCTCTCATAACAGGCGTTTTCAGCCCAATACCGGCATATGGAAGAAACAGGTGTAAGCACAGGGAAATATCTGCTTCTAAATCCAAAATGCCACTATCTACACGAAGGATTGTCAATGTGTGCACTCAGCTTCCGGAGTTAAACCCGTGTGTGGATTCAGCAGTCTGCATACACTTTCTGTGCAGAGTCTCAAAACAGGCGTCTTCAGCCCAATACCGGCATAGGGAGAAACAGTAGTAAGCACAGGGAAATATCAGCTTCTAAATCCAAGACGCAGCACTCTTACAGAACGGTTGTCAATGTGTGCACTCAACTTCCAGAGATAAACCCGTGTGTGGGTTCAGCAGTCTGCAAACACATTATGTGCTGAGTCTAAAAACAGGCGTTTTTAGCCCAATACCGGCATACGTGAGGAAGAGCTGTAAGCACAGGGAAATATCTGCTTCTAAATTCAAAACGCAGCTATCTAACAGAACGGTTTTCAATGTGTGCACTCAACTTCCACAGTTAAACCGGTGTGTGGATTGAGCAGTCTGCAAACACTTTCTGTGCCGAGTCTTAAAACAGGCGTTTTCAGCCCAGTACCAGAATATGGAAGAAACAGCAGTAAGCACAGGGAAATATCTGCTTCTAAATTCAAAACGGAGCTATCTAACAGAACGGTTGTCAATGTGTGCACTCAACTTCCAGAGTTAAACCCGTGTGTGGATTCAGCAATCTGCAAACACTTTTTGGGCACAGTCCAAATATAGACGATTTCAGCCCAATAACGGCATAAGGAAGAAACAGCAGTAAGCACAGGGAAATATCTGCTTCTAAATCCAAAACGCAGCTATCTAACAGAACGGTTGTCAATGTGTGCACTCAAATTCGAGTTAAACCCGTGTGTGGATTCAGCAGTCTGCAAACACTTTCTCTGCAGAGTCCAAATGCAGGCGTTTTCAGCCCAATACCGGCATATGGAAGAAACAGCAGTAAGCACAGGGAAATATCTGCTTCTAAATCCATAAAGCAGCTATCTAACAGAATGGTTGTCAATGTGTGCACTCAACTTCCAGAGTTAAACCCGTTTGTGGATTCAGCAGTCTGCAAACACTTTCTGTGCAGAGTCTCAAAACAGGCGTTTTCAGTCCAATACCGGCATATGGAAGAAACAGCAGTAAGCACAGGAGAATATCTGCTTCTAAATCCAAAACGGAGCTATCTAGCAGAATAGTTGTCAATGTGAGCACTCAACTTCCGGAGTTAAACCCGTGTGTGGATTCAGCAGTCTGCAAACACTTCCTGTGCACAGTCCAAATACAGGCGTTTTCAGCCCAATACCG
This sequence comes from Aotus nancymaae, assembly GCF_030222135.1. Classification (NCBI taxonomy): domain Eukaryota; kingdom Metazoa; phylum Chordata; class Mammalia; order Primates; family Aotidae; genus Aotus; species Aotus nancymaae. The sequence continues at coordinate 9,566 of NW_026988580.1, read as the reverse complement.
GCATATGGAAGAAACAGCAGTAAGCACAGGAAAATATCTGCTTCTAAATCCAAAACACAGCTGTCTAACAGAATGGTTGTCAATGTGTGCACTCAACTTCCAGAGTTAAACCCGTGTGTGGATTCATCAGTCTGCAGACAATTTCTGTGCAGATTCTCAAAACAGGCATTTTCAAACTAATAACCGGCATATGGAAGAAACAGCGGTAAGCACAGGGAAATATCTACTTCTAAATACAAAAAGCAGCTATCTAACAGAACGGTTGTCAATGTGAGCACTCAAGTTCCAGAGTTAAACCCGTGTGTGGATTCAGCATTCTGCAGACACTTTTTTGCGGACTCTCAAAACAGGCATTTTCAGCCCAATACCGGCGTATGGAAGAAACAGCAGTAAGCACAGGGAAATATCTGCTTCTAAATCCAAAACGCAGCTATCTAACAGAACGGTTGTCAATGTGTGCACTCAACTTCCAGAGTTAAACCCGTGTGTGGATTCAGCAGTCTGCAAACACTTTCTGTGCACAGTCCAAATACAGGCGTTTTCAGCCCAATACCGGCATACGGAAGAAACAGCAGTAAGAACAGGGAAATATCTACTTCTAAATCCAAAACGCAGCTATCTAACAGAACGGTTGTCAATGTGTGCACTCAACTTCCAGAGTTAAATCCGTGTGTGGATTCAGCAGTCTGCAAACATTTTCTGTGCAGAGTCTCAAAACAGGCGTTTTCAGCCCAAAACCGGCATATGGAAGAAACAGCAGTAAGCACAGGGAAATATCTGCTTTTAAATACAAAACGCAGCTCTCTAACAGAACGGTTGTCAATGTGTGCACTCAAATTCCAGAGTTAAACCCGTGTGTGGATTCAGCAGTCTGCAAACACTTTCTGTGCAGAGTCCCAAAACAGGCGTTTTCAGCCCAATATCGACATAAGGAAGAAACAGCAGTAAGCACAGGGAAATATCTGCTTCTAAATCCAAAACGCAGCTGTCTAACAGAACGGTTGTCAATGCGTGCACTCAACTTCCTGAGTTAAACCCGTGTGTGGATTCAGCAGTCTTCAAGCACTTTCTGTGCAGAGTCTGAAAACAGGCGTTTTCAGCCAAATACCGGCATATGGAAGAAACAGCAATAAGCACAGGGGAATATCTGCTTCTAAATCCAAAACGCAGCTATCTAACAGAGCAGTTGTCAATGTGTGCACTCAACTTCCAGAGTTAAACCCGTGTGTGGATTCAGCAGTCTACAAACGTTTTCTGTGCACAGTATAAATACAGGAGTTTTCAGCCCAATACCGGCATAGGGAAGAAACAGCAGTAAGCACAGGGAAATATCTGCTTCTAAATCCAAAACGCAGCTATCTAACACAACGGTTGTCAACATGTGCACTCAACTTCCAGAATTAAACCCGTGTGTGGATTCTGCAGTCTGCAAACATTTTCTGTGCAGAGTCCCAAAACAGGCGTTTTGAACCCAATACTGGCATATGGAAGAAACAGCAGTAAGCACAGCGAAATATCTGCTTCTAAATCCAAAACGCAGATATCTAACAGAACTGTTGTCAATGTGTGCACTCAACTTCCAGAGGCAAACCCGTGTGTGGATTCAGCAGTCTGCAAACACTTTATGTGCAGATTCTCAAAACAGGCGTTTTCAGCCCAATACCGGCACATGGAAGAAACAGCAGTAAGCACAGGGAAATATCTGCTTCTAAATCCAAAACGCAGCTATCTAACAGATCGGTTGTCAATGTTGCACTCAACTTCCAGAGTTAAACCCGTGTGTGGATTCAGCAGTCTATAAACACTTTCTGTGCACAGTATAAATACAGGAGATTTCAGCCCAATACCGGCATAGGGAAGTAACAGCAGTAAGCACAGGGAAATATCTGCTTCTAAATCCAAAACGCAGCTATCTAACCGAACGGTTGTCAATGTGTGCACTCAACTTCCAGAGGTAAACCCGTGTGTGGATTCAGCAGTCGGCAGACATTTTCTGTGCAGACTCTCAAAACAGGCGTTTTCAGCCCAATACAGGCATATGGAAGAAACAGCAGTAAGCACAGGGAAATATCTGCTTCTAAATCCAAAAAGCAGCTATCTGACAGAACGGTTGTCAATGTGTGCACTCAACTTCCAGAGTTAAACCCGTGTGTGGATTCAGCAGTCTACAAACGTTTTCTGTGCACAGTATAAATACAGGCGTTTTCAGCCCAAAACCGGCATATGGAAGAAACAGCAGTAAGCACAGGGAAATATCTGCTTCTAAATCCAAAACGCAGCTATCTAACACAACGGTTGCCAACACGTGCACTCAACTTCCAGAGTTAAACCCGTGTGTGGATTCTGCAATCTGCAAACATTTTCTGTGCAGAGTCCCAAAACAGGCGTTTTCAACCCAATACCGGCATATGGAAGAAACAGCAGTAAGCACAGGGAAATATCTGCTTCTAAATCCAAAACGCAGACATCTAACAGAACTGTTGTCAATGTGTGCACTCAACTTCCAGAGGCAAACCCGTGTGTGGATTCAGCAGTCTGCAAACACTTTCTGTGCAGAGTCTCAAAACAGGCGTTTTCATCCCAATACCAGTATATGGAAAAAACAGCAGTAAGCACAGGGAAATATCTGCTTCTAAATCCAAAACGCAGTTATCTAACAGAACGGTTGTCAATGTCTGCACTCAACTTCCAGAGTTAAACCCGTGTGTGGATTCAGCAGTCTGCAAACACTTTCTGTGCAGAGTCCCAAAACAGGCGTTTTCAGCCCAATACCGGCATATGGAAGAAACAGCAGTAAGCACAGGGAAATATCTGCTTCTAAATGCAAAACGCACTTATCTAACAGATCGGTTGTCAATGTGTGCACTCAACTTCCAGAGTTAAACCCGTGTGTGGATTCAGCAGTCTGCAAACACTTACTGTGCAGTCTCTCATAACAGGCGTTTTCAGCCCAATACCGGCATATGGAAGAAACAGGTGTAAGCACAGGGAAATATCTGCTTCTAAATCCAAAATGCGACTATCTACACGAAGGATTGTCAATGTGTGCACTCAGCTTCCGGAGTTAAACCCGTGTGTGGATTCAGCAGTCTGCATACACTTTCTGTGCAGAGTCTCAAAACAGGCGTCTTCAGCCCAATACCGGCATAGGGAGAAACAGTAGTAAGCACAGGGAAATATCAGCTTCTAAATCCAAGACGCAGCACTCTTACAGAACGGTTGTCAATGTGTGCACTCAACTTCCAGAGATAAACCCGTGTGTGGGTTCAGCAGTCTGCAAACACATTATGTGCTGAGTCTAAAAACAGGCGTTTTTAGCCCAATACCGGCATACGTGAGGAAGAGCTGTAAGCACAGGGAAATATCTGCTTCTAAATTCAAAACGCAGCTATCTAACAGAACGGTTTTCAATGTGTGCACTCAACTTCCACAGTTAAACCGGTGTGTGGATTGAGCAGTCTGCAAACACTTTCTGTGCCGAGTCTTAAAACAGGCGTTTTCAGCCCAGTACCAGAATATGGAAGAAATAGCAGTAAGCACAGGGAAATATCTGCTTCTAAATCCAAAACGCAGTAATCTAACAGAACGGTTGTCAATGTGTGCACTCAAATTCGAGTTAAACCCGTGTGTGGATTCAGCAGTCTGCAAACACTTTCTCTGCAGAGTCCAAATGCAGGCGTTTCCAGCCCAATACCGGCATATGGAAGAAACAGCAGTAAGCACAGGGAAATATCTGCTTCTAAATCCAAAACGCAGCTATCTAACAGAACGGTTGTCAATGTGTGCACTCAACTTCCAGAGTTAAACCCGTGTGTGGATTCAGCAGTCTGCAAACACTTTCTGTGCAGAGTCTCAAAACAGGCGTTTTCAGTCCAATACCGGCATATGGAAGAAACAGCAGTAAGCACCGGAGAATATCTGCTTCTAAATCCAAAACGCAGCTATCTAGCAGAATAGTTGTCAATGTGAGCACTCAACTTCCGGAGTTAAACCCGTGTGTGGATTCAGCAGTCTGCAAACACTTCCTGTGCACAGTCCAAATACAGGTGTTTTCAGCCCAATTCCGGCATATGGAAGAAACAGCAGTAAGCACAGGAAAATATCTGCTTCTAAATCCAAAACACAGCTGTCTAACAGAATGGTTGTCAATGTGTGCACTCAACTTCCAGAGTTAAACCCGTGTGTGGATTCATCAGTCTGCAGACAATTTCTGTGCAGAGTCTCAAAACAGGCATTTTCAAGCTAATACCGGCATATGGAAGAAACAGCAGTAAGCACAGGGAAATATCTACTTCTAAATCCAAAAAGCAGCTATCTAACAGAACGGTTGTCAATGTGTGCACTCAAGTTCCAGAGTTAAACCCGTGTGTGGATTCAGCATTCTGCAGACACTTTTTTGCGGACTCTCAAAACAGGCATTTTCAGCCCAATACCGGCATATGGAAGAAAAAGCAGTAAGCACAGGGAAATATCTGCTTCTAAATCCAAAACACAGCTATCTAACAGAACGGTTGTCAATGTGTGCACTCAACTTCCAGAGTTAAACCCGTGTGTGGATTCAGCAGTCTGCAAATACGTTATGTGCTGAGTCTCAAAACAGGCGTTTTCAGCCCAATACCGTCAAACGGAAGAAACAGCAGTAAGCACAGGGAAATATCTGCTTCTAAATTCAAAACGCAGCTATCTAACAGAACGGTTGTCAATGTGTGCACTCAACTTCCAGAGTTAAACCAGTGTGTGGATTCAGTAGTCTGCAAACACTTTCTGTGCAGAGTTTCAAAACAGGCGTTTTCAGACCAATACCAGCATATGGAAGAAACAGCCGTAAGCACAGGGAAATATCTGCTTCTATATCCAAAACGCAGCTATCTAACAGAACGGTTGTCAATGTGTGCACTCAAATTCCAGAGTTAAACCCATGTGTGGATTCAGCAGTCTGCAAACACTTTCTGTGCAGAGTCCCAAAACAGGCGTTTTCAGCCCAATATCGACATAAGGAAGAAACAGCAGTAAGCACAGGGAAATATCTGCTTCTAAATCCAAAACGCAGCTGTCTAACAGAACGGTTGTCAATGCGTGCACTCAACTTCCTGAGTTAAACCCGTGTGTGGATTCAGCAGTCTCCAAACACTTTCTGTGCTGAGTCTGAAAACAGGCGTTTTCAGCCAAATACCGGCATATGGAAGAAACAGCAATAAGCACAGGGGAATATCTGCTTCTAAATCCAAAGCGCAGCTATCTAACAGAGCAGTTGTCAATGTGAGCACTCAACATCCAGAGTTAAACCCGTGTGTGGATTCAGCAGTCTGCAAACATTTTCTGTGCAGAGTCCCAAAACAGGCGTTTTGAACCCAATACCGGCATATGGAAGAAACAGCAGTATGCACAGGGAAATATCTGCTTCTAAATCCAAAACGCAGATATCTAACAGAACTGTTGTCAATGTGTGCACTCAACTTCCAGAGGCAAACCCGTGTGTGGATTCAGCAGTCTGCAAACACTTTCTGTGCAGATTCTCAAAACAGGCGTTTTCAGCCCAATACCGGCACATGGAAGAAACAGCAGTAAGCACAGGGAAATATCTGCTTCTAAATCCAAAACGCAGCTATCTAACAGATCGGTTGTCAATGTTGCACTCAACTTCCAGAGTTAAACCCGTGTGTGGATTCAGCAGTCTATAAACACTTTCTGTGCACAGTATAAATACAGGAGATTTCAGCCCAATACCGGCATAGGGAAGAAACAGCAGTAAGCACAGGGAAATATCTGCTTCTAAATCCAAAACGCAGCTATCTAACCGAACGGTTGTCAATGTGCGCACTCAACTTCCAGAGGTAAACCCGTGTGTGGATTCAGCAGTCTGCAGACATTTTCTGTGCAGACTCTCAAAACAAGCGTTTTCAGCCCAATACAGGCATATGGAAGAAACAGCAGTAAGCACAGGGAAATATCTGCTTCTAAATCCAAAAAGCAGCTATCTGACAGAACGGTTGTCAATGTGTGCACTCAACTTCCAGAGTTAAATCCGTGTGTGGATTCAGCAGTCTACAAACGTTTTCTGTGCACAGTATAAATACAGGAGTTTTCAGCACAATACCGACATAGGGAAGAAACAGCAGTAAGCACAGGGAAATATCTGCTTCTAAATCCAAAACGCAGTTATCTAACAGAACGGTTGTCAATGTGTGCACTCAACTTCCAGAGTTAAACCCGTGTGTGAATTCAGCAGTCTGCAAACACTTTCTGTGCAGAGTCTCAAAACAGGCATTTTCAGCCCAATACTGGCATATGGAAGAAACAGCAGTAAGCACAGGGAAATATCTGCTTCTAAATACAAAACGCAGCTATCTAACAGAACGGTTGTCAATGTGTGCACTCAACTTCCAGAGTTAAACCCGTGTGTGGATTCAGCAGTCTGCAAACACTTTCTGTGCAGAGTCCCAAAACAGGCGTTTTCAGCCCAATACCGGCTTATGGAAGAAACAGCAGTAAGCACAGGGAAATATCTGCTTCTAAGTCCAAAACGCACTTATCTAACAGATCGGTTGTCAATGTGTGCACTCAACTTCCAGAGTTAAACCCGTGTGTGGATTCAGCAGTCTGCAAACACTTACTGTGCAGACTCTCATAACAGGCGTTTTCAGCCCAAAACCGGCATATGGAAGAAACAAGTGTAAGCACAGGGAAATATCTGCTTCTAAATCCAAAATGCCACTATCTACACGAAGGATTGTCAATGTGTGCACTCAGCTTCCGGAGTTAAACCCGTGTGTGGATTCAGCAGTCTGCATACACTTTCTGTGCAGAGTCTCAAAACAGGCGTCTTCAGCCCAATACCGGCATAGGGAGAAACAGTAGTAAGCACAGGGAAATATCAGCTTCTAAATCCAAGACGCAGCACTCTTACAGAACGGTTGTCAATGTGTGCACTCAACTTCCAGAGATAAACCCGTGTGTGGGTTCAGCAGTCTGCAAACACATTATGTGCTGAGTCTAAAAACTGGCGTTTTTAACCCAATACCGGCATACGTGAGGAAGAGCTGTAAGCACAGGGAAATATCTGCTTCTAAATTCATAACGCAGCTATCTAACAGAACGGTTTTCAATGTGTGCACTCAACTTCCACAGTTAAACCGGTGTGTGGATTCAGCAGTCTGCAAACACTTTCTATGCCGAGTCTTAAAACAGGCGTTTTCAGCCCAGTACCAGAATATGGAAGAAACAGCAGTAAGCACAGGGAAATATCTGCTTCTAAATCCAAAACGCAGCTATCTAACAGAACGGTTGTCAATGTGTGCACTCAACTTCCAGAGTTAAACCCGTGTGTGGATTCAGCAGTCTGCAAACCGTTTCTGTGCAGACTCTCAAAACAGGCGTTTTCAGCTCAATACCGGCATATGAAAGAAACAGCAGTAAGCACAGGGAAATATCTGCTTCTAAATTCAAAACGGAGCTATCTAACAGAACGCTTGTCAATGTGTGCACTCAACTTCCAGAGTTAAACCCGTGTGTGGATTCAGCAATCTGCAAACACTTTTTGGGCACAGTCCAAATATAGACGATTTCAGCCCAATAACGGCATAAGGAAGAAACAGCAGTAAGCACAGGGAAATATCTGCTTCTAAATCCAAAACGAAGCAATCTAACAGAACGGTTGTCAATGTGTGCACTCAAATTCGAGTTAAACCCGTGTGTGGATTCAGCAGTCTGCAAACACTTTCTCTGCAGAGTCCAAATGCAGGCGTTTTCAGCCCAATACCGGCATATGGAAGAAACAGCAGTAAGCACAGGGAAATATCTGCTTCTAAATCCAAAACGCAGCTATCTAACAGAACGGTTGTCAATGTGTGCACTCAACTTCCAGAGTTAAACCCGTGTGTGGATTCAGCAGTCTGCAAACACTTCCTGTGCAGAGTCTCAAAACAGGCGTTTTCAGTCCAATACCGGCATATGGAAGAAACAGCAGTAAGCACAGGAGAATATCTGCTTCTAAATCCAAAACGCAGCTATCTAGCAGAATAGTTGTCAATGTGAGCACTCAACTTCCGGAGTTAAACCCGTGTGTGGATTCAGCAGTCTGCAAACACTTCCTGTGCACAGTCCAAATACAGGCGTTTTCAGCCCAATACCGGCATATGGAAGAAACAGCAGTAAGCACAGGAAAATATCTGCTTCTAAACCCAAAACACAGCTGTCTAACAGAATGGTTGTCAATGTGTGCACTCAACTTCCAGAGTTAAACCCGTGTGTGGATTCATCAGTCTGCAGACAATTTCTGTGCAGAGTCTCAAAACAGGCATTTTCAGCCCAATACTGGCATATGGAAGAAACAGCAGTAAGCACAGGGAAATATCTGCTTCTAAATCCAAAACGCAGCTATCTAACAGAACGGTTGTCAATGTGTGCACTCAACTTCCAGAGTTAAACCCGTGTGTGGATTCAGCAGTCTGCAAACACTTTCTGTGCAGAGTCCCAAAACAGGCGTTTTCAGCCCAATACCGGCATATGGAAGAAACAGCAGTAAGCACAGGGAAATATCTGCTTCTAAATCCAAAACGCACTTATCTAACAGATCGGTTGTCAATGTGTGCACTCAACTTCCAGAGTTAAACCCGTGTGTGGATTCAGCAGTCTGCAAACACTTACTGTGCAGACTCTCATAACAGGCGTTTTCAGCCCAAAACCGGCATATGGAAGAAACAGGTGTAAGCACAGGGAAATATCTGCTTCTAAATCCAAAATGCCACTATCTACACGAAGGATTGTCAATGTGTGCACTCAGCTTCCGGAGTTAAACCCGTGTGTGGATTCAGCAGTCTGCATACACTTTCTGTGCAGAGTCTCAAAACAGGCGTCTTCAGCCCAATACCGGCATAGGGAGAAACAGTAGTAAGCACAGGGAAATATCAGCTTCTAAATCCAAGACGCAGCCCTCTTACAGAACGGTTGTCAATCTGTGCACTCAACTTCCAGAGATAAACCCGTGTGTGGGTTCAGCAGTCTGCAAACACATTATGTGCTGAGTCTAAAAACAGGCGTTTTTAGCCCAATACCGGCATACGTGAGGAAGAGCTGTAAGCACAGGGAAATATCTGCTTCTAAATTCAAAACGCAGCTATCTAACAGAACGGTTTTCAATGTGTGCACTCAACTTCCACAGTTAAACCGGTGTGTGGATTCAGCAGTCTGCAAACACTTTCTGTGCCGAGTCTTAAAACAGGCGTTTTCAGCCCAGTACCAGAATATGGAAGAAACAGCAGTAAGCACAGGGAAATATCTGCTTCTAAATCCAAAACGCAGCTATCTAACAGAACGGTTGTCAATGTGTGCACTCAACTTCCAGAGTTAAACCCGTGTGTGGATTCAGCAGTCTGCAAACCGTTTCTGTGCAGACTCTCAAAACAGGCGTTTTCAGCTCAATACCGGCATATGAAAGAAACAGCAGTAAGCACAGGGAAATATCTGCTTCTAAATTCAAAACGGAGCTATCTAACAGAACGATTGTCAATGTGTGCACTCAACTTCCAGAGTTAAACCCGTGTGTGGATTCAGCAATCTGCAAAAAC